>NC_047518.2:34983476-35020842 GCF_902827115.2 Pseudochaenichthys georgianus
GGTGCATATGTTTTATTATCCATAAATTTGATCAGCTTGAGAATCACTCCAACACGAAATGTATACACAATGTAGCAATGGTTGGTCTGATTTGGAATTACAGCAACCCTAACAAAAAAAGCTCCACAAAAAACAAGTATAAACCCTTACAGTGTTTCCCACAGAATTTGATTCTATTTGTGGGGACACCGCACCGCCCCCCCCTGAACTCGCAACCTTCCGATCATCAGCCCACCTCACTATCCATTAGACCAGTGGTTCCCAAACGGTGTGCCGCGGCACACTGGTGTGCCGTGGGATTTTGTGACAACCATACGTTATTATTGCAATATACAACTACACAAAAATAAAAAAATTTAATTTACTATATCAGTACTTTGTAGGTTTATATCTATGTAATCTGCAGTGCTGCATACACATGGCTGAGTCAGCGATAACTCTCGAGGGGTGGAGGTATGCCCATTATTTTGAGTTCATCCGAAGAATAGACAGGAATGTGACGGTGAGGTGCAAACTGTGTCCAGGCCAGAAGCTGTTATCCACTGCTGTAAACACCACGTCAAACCTCAACAAGCACCTGCAAAGAACACATGCTAAGGTGGAGCTACCGCACACACGCTATTTGTTGTTGTTGTTTATATCACAGTCGTTGTTCTTCGTCTCTGTCTTCCGGTTGTTGCGTGTTTTGAATGACGAATACACACTACCGCCACCTGCTGGTAAGGAGAGTTATTGCCACTCACGCATGCGCAGTTCGTACGTGCTCGGCTGAAGTCTTTGCGGTGTCTGGTTCCAGTGCAACACATGGCCAACACGCAGGAGAACACGCCGACGCAACAGCGTGAGCAGAGATAGACTGCGCAAAATATACAGATAGCAGGAGACAGAGGACAGCCATGGTCAGATAGGAAAACATTCAGGATCTGGATCAGTCTTATGCAACAATGGAAACTGAACTAAAGAGAACATTTGAAACTTTAGCAGTCTGCGTGATCTGCTTGCAGGGAGGGGCGGGCCGGCCCTGCGAGTAAAGTAACGAGTAAAGTAACGAGTAACGAAGTAGTGTAATATATTACTTTTTTAAAGTAATATGTAATATATTACTTTTTTTTAGTAATGACCCCATCTCTGCTGAAATGTTACATTTATAATTTGTAGTTCAGGACCATGGACAATGCAGCTTCCTTGCATTGACAGTTCTCTGTGCTGAATTTCCTTTGTCTCATTTTTAATGTTGTGACCTGTCTGGTTTAAATGAGTGTGTTGCTGCTTTGATGAAGCCTAATTTGATAACGTTTCAAATTAATTTCTGAAATATTTCGTTAATAAATATTTCATGAGTAATATAGTTTGTCACATTTTATTTGGCATTAGTAAATAATTATGCACATTTACAGATATTTTACATGATATCAGTGATAACACGTGTTATAAGGGCTATATTGCACAATAGGTGTGCCTTGAGAGTTTTACTTGTCCTTTGGTGTGCCTTGGGCACAAAAAGTTTGGGAACCACTGCATTAGACCACCAAAATAAAAATTCATTAAAAATGTAAAAAAAGATTATTTATTTATTTTTATGAGATCCATTTGTGGCGGACGATATTTAATTTGATAGGGACTTTGGCAACTGGAAGGTCACCAGTTCAAGTCCCGGAAAGACCAAGTGCTACCGAGGTGTCCCTGAGCAAGGCACCGTTCCCCACACTGCTCCCCGGGCGCCGTACATAATGGCAGCACACTGCTCCTAACACTACGATGGGTCAAATGCAGGGAAACCGTTTCGTGACATGGTACCTGTACTACGTAATGACAATAAGTTGAATCTATCTATCTAATGCGATGAGTTGGAGGAATATGTTTGAGAAAAATTATTTGTTTTTCTTGGGGAAGGACCCTTAGACTTCCCATGTGATTGGTCCTCTCCCATGTGTGACGGACTGTTTCTTTCTACCCATGAATAGAGGCAAAAAGAAGAAAGACAGATGGGGAGGAGAGTCAGGAGAAGAGAGTGGAGAGGCAGAGAGGGAATGCACGCAAAGACAAATGAAGAAGAAGAAAAGCCATATAGAGAGTCGGTGGGGGATTAAGAGAACAGAATAAAGGAAAAGAGAAGAGTGGAACAAAACTAAAAGGAGCAAGAGAAGCAGATAGTCTGGAGAGAGAGGCGTATATTTTTATAGCCTTGTTATGATGACCCTCATTTTACTCTGAAATCTTGTCATGTCAACAAATAAAGGTCAACGCACTTATTCTAGAAATACAGAACAGCTGCTCTGGTTCTCCTTGGGAAGAAATAAACACTTTTTCTCATCTTGATACCTGCTCATTTATATCCTGGGTCAATCACATGTGTGCCTATTACCGGTCCATGAGGTTCAATCCACCTCTGCTTCACGTCTCTGAAAGGAGGGTCAAACTGTTTTTGAA
This sequence comes from Pseudochaenichthys georgianus, assembly GCF_902827115.2. Taxonomy (NCBI): domain Eukaryota; kingdom Metazoa; phylum Chordata; class Actinopteri; order Perciformes; family Channichthyidae; genus Pseudochaenichthys; species Pseudochaenichthys georgianus. The sequence continues at coordinate 34,985,907 of NC_047518.2, forward strand.
TATCTGAAGGAAAGCTCCAGGTTTATAAATCTAACCTTTTCTGTTTGGGAGCGTCGGAGCTAAACACTAAATTACTGTGACATTCCAGGTAGTTTTTTTTCTCTACTAAAGTTCATGAACTTGAATCTTTGTGTATTGCCTGTAGGTCTCTTTTTAAGACCTGAATGGGATCATGCAAATACCATAACATCGGATGGTTCTGTGGGAGGGAATGTGGTGAGAGAGAGGTATCGTGTTGTGCACCAGTCAATGTTGTTTTCTCTCTAATTTGGGTGACCTACTTCTGTCTCCAAACATGGCTTAATGTTGGGTCATATCACAGGAGAGCGCTCACACACAGACATCATGGATATCCCACATTGAGAACAATGTAAATAGGTTTCAGCGACGAGTTTCTTTATTTGGATGTGTTCCCTGTCACATCATCCTGAAATCACATCATTAGTTGCCAAGGAAAACTCAGTTGTCTTGTTACAGTAGTTTGCCGTGTGTGCTGCATGCATTATTATCAGAGGAACAATGTTTGTTCCTCTGAGTGATTTGACCTTTACTTGCCTGCTTGACAAAACCGAGCGGAGCAAATTGATATTCATAACGCAGCTAATGTCGATCAGTATGTCGTGACACTCAATCACAACCTGATACGCCATAATAATATGAAAATGGTCTCTCTGTACATGAGCCTGCATATCTATTTGTGTCTCTTATTATCTCTTATTATCTGCATCTGCCATTCCTACAGTGCCTCTAGAAAAAGATCAGTCTCCCCTGACACTTCCTCAAGTGATGCAGCTGAATTTATAATGGGATACTCTGATTTAGTTTTTGTAACTTACATGTTTATACATCCCTTGCATTTCTTTACATTTGATGAAATTGATTAAGTTACATTTTTAATCAAATTTTCAAAGATTTGGTACAAATTCTGATCAGAAGTCAGGCTTAATTCAGGCTTCATTCAGGCTTCATTCAGGCTTCATTCAGGCTTCATTCAGGCTTCATTCAGGCTTAATTCAGGCTTCATTCAGGCTTAATTCAGGCTTCATTCAGGCTTCATTCAGGTTTAATTCAGGCTTCATTCAGGCTTCATTCAGGCTTCATTCAGGCTTAATTCAGGCTTCATACAGGCTTCATTCAGGCTTAATTCAGGCTTAATTCAGGCTTCATTCAGGCTTCATTCAGGCTTCATTCAGGCTTCATTCAGGCTTCATTCAGGCTTCATTCAGGCTTCATTCGCCACTGAGCAACTTCGATAGGAAACTCATGGGTCATGACTTCACTGCCGAATCAAGATCTCTTTATAAATGCACGTTGCTACGTCTTTAATTGATGTTTCAAGATGGATATCAGCACATACTAAACTTAACTGGCCCCCTGAACAATTATTTTAGAATCTGATCAGAAGTCAGGCTTAATTCAGGCTTCATTCAGGCTTCATTCAGGCTTCATTCAGGCTTCATTCAGGCTTCATTCAGGCTTAATTCAGGCTTCATTCAGGCTTAATTCAGGCTTCATTCAGGCTTCATTCAGGTTTAATTCAGGCTTCATTCAGGCTTCATTCAGGCTTCATTCAGGCTTAATTCAGGCTTCATACAGGCTTCATTCAGGCTTAATTCAGGCTTAATTCAGGCTTAATTCAGGCTTCATTCAGGCTTCATTCAGGCTTCATTCAGGCTTCATTCAGGCTTCATTCAGGCTTCATTCGCCACTGAGCAACTTCGATAGGAAACTCATGGGTCATGGACTAACGGTGCTAAGTTGTGACTCTGCACCTCCCATCAGGAACATCAGAGTGCTGTGGCTCAAAGCCCTGCACTTCAAAAGGAAAAGGTATGTTTGCTTAGTCACGCAGGATGCTGGGCCCTACCACACCTTTCATCGTAATTTGAGTTTATTACCAACTGTGCTGCAGTGACACAGTGACAGCTGCCTGGCCATATGCACCATGCAGTATTAGCTGTGCACTTGGTACTGTGTGCCACTGATTCACAAACAGAATGTGATCTGAATAGATTATTCGCAGAAGCACCTGTGTATAATTAAGAGAATTATCAGCAAGGCTGGACTGTATTTTCAGATTTCTGCATGTTTTTTTTCCTGTCGATTTTTAGCTTGGTCTAGGACTAGGTGAAGGACTGGGATGATGGTTGATTTCAGGAAGTTTCTCATGATTCTTTACAATTATCTCCACAGCATTTCTCGGGCTTACTCTAAAAACATTGTTTTGAATAGGGTTGCAAAGGGGCGGAAAAGTTCCGGTACATTTCTGTCAAGTTTCCGGTAGATTTCCATGGGAAGTTAAGCTGGGGAATTTTGGAAATATTCCATATTGGAAACTTTCCATGGGAATAATGGGAATGTTATCATAGCCAAGCATAAATATAAACATTTAGTTTTGTCATAAGAAAACATCAATGCAAAATGATACAATTAAAAAAACATGACATTTCAACAGATGTATTTGTAAGTAGAACAGAACAAGTTTTAATTATTTGATTGAACAATAATTTGTTTCATTAAAGAACAAAAACATGAATGTTGAGTTAAATATTACTCATCCCCCCAACCCCAGAAATGCTCCCCCATCCAAAAATCCCCACAAGAAATCATGTGTGCATGTGATGGAGGAATGCACAGTGCCTGTAGGGGGTGTGGTCTCAATAGCCATGCAGTAAGCAGTGTGCTACTGTATGTGCATGTGATTGAGGAATGGCATGGATATTCAAGTGTACTTGAATGGCATCTGTTTGTTTTAATCAAGATTAAGCTAAAATATACTTTCCCCAACTATATTTAAGTTCCCTAAGAGCCAACCTTCAATTTTGAAAATTCACAGTTTATTCCCATGGAAAGTTTCCATCTTTGAAAATTCCCGTAATTTTGCAACCCTAGTATTTTTTGCTGTGGCACAACAATCCAGTTCAGCTTTCATTCTGCACAAGTGATTGTGGTTAAGTTTCTGTGTGTTTGAGCTTAAACACAATAACTTTTGTTTCTGTCTGTTCCTACTCATCTCCCTGCCTTTACCCACTGCAGCAGACAGCAACAGAGACATTATGTCATCCTCCCTGCTGGGTTTGTGTGTCCTAGGAAGGTTGCAGTGGAGATACATTTATACCAGATGGTTTATTGTTCTCCACAGCACAGTGTGTTACTGTAATATGGACGCCAGTTGAAAAGATCTGAGCCTCAGTTTATGGTGTTGATATTCATGTGCAAGAAAAGGATCAGGTTGTTGTGCCATCCTTTAGGGGGAGACAGGGATTTACTCTCCTGCCAGATGTAGCGTACAGTTACTTTCTGATGGTCCGCCCCCCATCACGGGATAGGAGGCAAAGAAAAATGATAAAATGAAGTCTGTTTGAAACGGGGATACATGATGTAGCCGGTGCATTTGGAGAAAATTGGGAATGCAGATGATAAATTGGGAAGACTGAGGCGGAGTCTATCTGTATGGCGATAATGTAGAAGAAGAGTAATGCTTCTGTGATTTAAAGGAATGTCTGCACTAACGGAATTTAATGAGATATCTTGCTACCCTCTGAAATATATAATCTTTCATTTAGATATTATCAAAACAGGGCTGTTATTGTTTCTACAGTTAACCATCCTTTCTGACTTGCCAAGTGAAAACTGTAATCCATTTCAACAGAGCCTAAAGTTCATACTTTAATTGTGGCATTAAAATAGCTTTTACCTTCGAGCCTGGGTAAGTAAATAAGTACAGTAAGTGTAAATAAGCCCTAACTGACACCTGCGCTCCGGTATCACGGTCATATATGTGTTTGTTCTGCTTCCTGTTTGTGAGCAGTGGCAACCTTTGCATGTTATTTCTTTGTTGTCCTTCTTGCTTAAGAGCTGATAAGTCAGATCAAGCTGGATCATCATAATCACAGGGTAACCTACCACGCTCTGTCGTCCCCGCTGCAGGCTTAACCATGAAAGGAAAGCTCCCCCATCCCAAACCTTCATCCTGCGCTGTGTACAAACTGCTAATCCCATTTGTGCAGAGGTAGAATAACCGTGCTCCGCTGCTCTCTTACACCTTTTGGTTTTATTATGGAATTAAGAGGTGCTGGGTGAGAACCACATCTCATACCCAGCATCGACAGCTTGCACTATGGCTTGTTGAAATGTTACATGCATTAGAGCGTGCTGCTTATTTAATATGTGTGTGTGTCTTGTACAGTAGTGTCATATGAACTCGCTCGCTGAATGAATCAGTCACTCAGAAGCCAGCAGCTTGTTTGCCAGCTTTGAAGTGCTTGGATGTCTGCGTGATTAAGAAGAACGCAAATAGCATTTTTAAGGCGTGAGAAAAAAACACAGGACCTTTTCTGTTTATTGATGTGTTTCCCTTTTCTCTGAATCAGTCCATTAGTTTACTTCCTGTATAAACTCTTCAATTAGTCCTTTTTTTAGCGGTGACATTACCGCTGGAGTAATTGTTCTCAGCCTGGAGGAGGTTTGGCACCAATCCAAATGAGCCCAAAAGAAAAGAAGCCCTGTCGTGAGGCTGATGCATTTTCAGAGCTTGTCCTCTTCTTTTCACAAATCACGCCAGTCAGTACGAACCTGACCAAACAAATCAAGCCAGGGAATCATTAGGCTGTTCTTAATGGTGTCAGCCTTGTGGCATCCAGGCCTTTTCATTCAGACTTTGCATAGCTCACAGTCCCGGGGTCTTATTTATAGGCCTCATTGCTCCCTCTGCAATTAAGGGAGAGAAAAGAGCTTTTTCGTGCCTCTAAAGATATTCAGTATAGTATATTTTAGAATGCCAGCCGATGCAAATAAATGTAGTGATTCACATATCTGCTTTAATTAGATTTAGCAAAAGTGGGAACATTATTGCTTCAGTACACTTTACAGCATTGTTTAAGTCGTGAATGAGCTGCTTTTTAACGGTGGAAGTATCGACCCCGAAGGCTTTGGTTGTAATCAATGCCTTTCTGGGAATGGAGAGTCTGTGTGTGGTGGGACTGGCGGCTGATTGGTCGCTGGAGGGGTTGACAGCTTCCTGTAAAATAAAGAAAGAAAACGGCAAAAACAATCTCCTTTGTTCGCAGTTAGAGGGAACATAGCAATCGCAGACTTGAAAAGCTGCAGTATTTTAATCTGTTGAACCCGGCCCTTTGTATTCTCCTAAATCCCTATAGAAGAATAAAATTGGGAGGGATGACAGCCCTCTTTAATGGTCACACATGCAGAGCACACACAGTGACATGTGTTCTCTGCTTTTAACCCATCTTAGTACCAGGAGTACTAGGAGCAGTGGGCAGCTATTGTACAGTACAATGGGAGTGAGGGGGGAAGGGGGAGGTCCGGTGCCTTGCTCAAGGGCACCACGGCAGGGCAGGGGGTGAACTGGGACCACTCCAAGTAGAAGTCCACACTCCATATTTAGGACTGGTCGGGGACTTGAACCGGCGACCCTACGGCTCACAGCCCAAGCCCCTACTGACTGAGCCACTCCTGTTCATATTATTAATAATTCAGAGTGAGTTAATGGGTTTCGTAGCAAAAGGATCGGGCGATATTTCAACTGTTTGCTTTTCCTGTTTAAAATAAAAACTACATAAACTAGATTAACAAAATAAAAATCGTTATCCCCCGGAAAAAAAAAAGTCTCGCTTAATGTTTTGTGGAAGCTGAAAGGAACATGGACATTTGAGTTGAAGTCATTTGATTTGCAAGCCTAAACACACACCATGGCTCAAACAGCCAAGAGGGTATTTTGAATTCAAACAGTGTTGGCCTTAACCACTTTTTATTCAAAACAAGCCCCCGTGGAATTGGTTTGGGTGGCGGCCTCTCTAAACATGAGCTCGAGCAATAAACCAGTGCCAGTGAGAGTTTGAACGTGTGTGTGTGTGTGTGTGTGTGTGTGTGTGTGTGTGTGTGTGTGTGTGTGTGTGTGTGTGTGTGTGTGTGTGTGTGTGTGTGTGTGTGTGTGTGTGTGTGTGTGTGTGTGTGTGTGTGTGTGTGTGTGTGTGTGTGTGTGTGTGTGTGTGTGTGTGTGTTGTTAGTATACAAAACAATAACTCTCTACCAAACAAGAAAAGCGCAGTGCGTTCAATACGATGTACGATGTCCTACACTCCTGAAACGTCCACAGACTTTAAAGAGTCTGAACAAGCGAGCCTGAGCTAAACAGCTAAGATTGTTGACAGCTAAGTTGATTCAAAGTGGATTTCGGTCAACAGGAAACCTTCAGCTGCATCACTGCCACAGATGCAGCATGACAATATGAACAATCGTCCAATTTTGTGGAGAAGACTTAGTCCGTCTTATTGAATTCCATTTCGGCTGATTAATGTCTCCCTACAGTCGCAACGATGCCGCACAGACTGCCGCGGCTTTTCAATTCTAGATGTAATTGAGTGTGTGTTTTTCATGAATCTGCAGTGGCCATTAATTAAGCACATAAAGGGAGAACATTAATAGTGGGACAGGTTAGAAAGCCTATTGCAGTAATCAATTAGATGATAAATAATTTAAAAATCTTCCCATTCGCGGCCGGGGGAAATTCAATTATTTATCATCCTTATTTGTTCTCTGGAGGATCCTGTGTAACAGCTCAGGTAAATGATTGGCTTAACATCTTCACCACAGATGGCTGCGGATTGGGTGTGAAGCGGCAAACAACAATGCACACACACACACACACACACACACACACACACACACACACACACACACACACACACACACACACACACACACACACACACACACACACACACACACACACACACACACACACACACACAGAAACACCCAATGCACACACACACAAAACATTATCTCGAAGCAAGAAGGTAATGGATACATCTGTTTGTTCATATTTTGTGAAACGGTATCTAGCTAATGGTCTGGGCCTCTTTGCACTCATGCGAGCAGCGATTTTAAAGCACTCCCCTCGGAAATGGTGATCGTGGAGGATGAACGGCTGTCAGGGTCAAGCTGACTGGTCCTTGCTCTTCTTCAACAACAAATAGCCCCTTCCGCGACTGAAATGTATCATTACGGCTGCAGTGCATGTCCTTTCGCTCGCTGTGCGGATAATGGAGCCCCTTCTCGCTGCCGCTGAGACGCCCTTCAGCCGTCAATCAAAAGAACGTGTCCACACTTCCTGCGATGATGATACACTGTCTTGTCTCAGAAATGAGTGTGCTCCAAAGTTGCGGTCATGACTCGGCACATTAAGTTATCTTCACTCGAACTCTATCTCCACCCCCTTATTTTCATTTCTGCCCTTTTTTCTGTCCTCCGCTTTATCTTCTTGATGTTGATTGTGTTGGCACTTTAACACCATGTCCCTCCCTCGCAGCTGAATGCATGGCTTCTCTCTCCGCCCCTCCATTTGTGTTGTCCTGCACTGGTGCTACTTTTAGCTGCACACAAAGCGAGGTGGCCCTGGGATAAAGGAATCAGATCACAAACTCCACCTGAGGTGGTAACGCTTCGCTGTGCGTCTGAGGGAAGAGGGAGGAACACAGCGTCCCCTACGGCCTGTGGGAGAGTCTGTGTTCACAGCAGGAGTTCTATATCTTAGGGTGACAGAGTTCCTTCCCTCCATCTCTCCCTCTCTTTTCTCTGTCTCTGCAGGCAATTGAGGATCACATTCAGTTCACAACTAATCAGAGCACTGTGTGACTGAACAGGCACCGCAATATTTATATCTTTTACCTTTTTCCTTGCTTCCAGTCTTTACAATGACCATGTTACTCTAGTATCTCTTACGACTTAGCTCACAGGGCCTTGTAGCTGCATGAGAACACAGAAACTCTCCAGGGCCTTTTCAAAGAAAGCTCCCAATTCCCCCCTGAGCATAAATTACAATCCTGTTTCCAGTATGTTAATGTAATATTGCTCTCCTGCAGCTCTCGCTTCATCTGCTGTTATGAATCTCCTTGGTATTTGTCTTTCACCTCGGTAATCTGCTGCAGCGCTGCAGTCCATCGGGAGGAGATGAAAGAATAGACTTCTCTGCTTCCAGGCGCTTGGCAGTGGGAATTATGATACTGAGAGTTCATCTACTCGATTTCATCCTCTGCATGAAATGCTTTTCATACTCACAATCCCATGATGCACTTGTGTCTGTGATGCTGAGGTTGACATGCAGCTTGTGTGACAGGGTTCATGAGCAGCCCTCTCTCAAGTCAGTAAGGTCACTGTAGGTGCTCTGATTGAATCCAGAAAACATATGCTCATATCAGGCGAAGGTCACACTTTAATGGTTGAAAAGATATTGTCTCCCTCGGAAAAAACAAACGCAAGAACAAATCAATCCTGACTGTTTTACAACCATGTCTTGTAGTAGCAGCCAGTGCTGTGGAAGTGGTTCTCTATCAGTCACAACCCACGGTCTGGGCTTACAGTCTGCCTGCCTAGTCATGCAGGAAATACAATATCTGTGTAGCCATGCTGTGCTTTATAAATCCAGGGAAAGAATGTAGTGTACACGCTGCAGCTCGTGGTGCTACACACGCTGCAGCTCGTGGTGCTACGCACGCTGCAGCTCGTGGTGCTACGCATGCTGCAGCTCATGGTGCTACGCATGCTGCTCATGCAAGGTTTTAATCAGTTTAATATAAATACATATTAGCCGTACTGTTCTGTAACTGTTAAGCTTATAATGTCAGAGAGGGGTTGATGCAACTTTCTGAAGCCCTGGTTTTGTAATGCTGTATTCAAATATTGGTAGTGTTAGAGATTCATTTTGTCTTTACTTAAGATATTTGACCTTTCGGCCTGTTGACGTTTTACGACCGAACCCTAAGTCTGTTATCTGTCTTAGGGAATGGGAAATGTTGCTATTGCTGACATTACCAGTTTTATGACCGGTCAACTCTCGGTCACAAGAGCCATAGAGTCAGATGAGTGATTCAGTGTCTCCAGGTGGTCACAGATACCTTCCCCCAATATGCTGATTAGCTCTCGGTAAACTAGTTAAAGTGCTACCAAGATGCGAGGCTGAGGAGATTTGACATGACAACGCACCCGTGCAGTCAGAACCTTTGGCTGCTGTGACTTGTGATATGAATTCTCGGGCCGATGCTTGTATTAAATCCCAGTGTTTGACATCAGAACTCCTGCTCGTCCCGTGTCTCCTTCGTGAGTCGGTGACTCCCACTGCATTGCTACACAGAAGTTTCCCTTACAGGTAGAGCTATCACAATTGATAACATTTAGAATTAAGTTGAATCTGCAATTATTTGAGTTTTTCTTTTTTTTGCAAAAATGCAGACATTGGAGAAGTACTCAGATCCTTAACTTAAGTGATTACATGTACTTAGTAACTTTACACCACTGCAGAAATGTTAATTACTCACGTTTCAGTTTTTAATCGTAACAATGGGCCACTTTTCTTGAATTATGTGCCAAAGAAAACTGAATATGTTTTGGTTTTGAGAAGGAGGGGTGTCTTACAACATTAAAATATTTCAAATCAACACGTCTGACACAATCTCTACGGAGCCCCTAGGGGACATGGAGAAGAAAGAAAAAAAAAGTTTTTGCGAGATCTCGCAAACCCCGTTGCAGTTTGTAGACGGTCCCTAAGCACTCCTCTCCCTCCTCCAGCTGCAGATGGTGACCAATTATTGATGTTTAGCTCGGATGACGGCGCGTATCGAACTGTTCTGATCAAAACGACTCTGTAGCTCGTTGTCTACCTGCTATGATTGTAAAGTCATGTTGTTTGTATTTTTACAACGTTCATGAGTTATTGATCCGCGAAATTCGAATCTGTCAATAACTCAGCTCAGAGGGACGTGCATGTCCCCTCGCTCTGAGTGTTCTCTTGAGGTGTTCTCTTAAGGCCAAGCTCAAAGTAACATGTTGTGGTTTCTGTGTTGCCGTAGCAGCCAAACTGACGAGGAAGTACTTTGAGCTAAATGAAAAGTTTTGCGAGATCTCGCAAAGGGGTTTTATTTTATTTTATTTTTAAAAAAAAAAGTTTTCTTCTCCATGTCCCCTAGGGGGCTCGGTACAATCTAAACTAAAATCGCTCACAGCAACTCTTAATTAGCCATGGTTCATTGCAGCGTTGTCATATTGGGTTGCATCACATTGAGCAAGTATTGCTGATAATGTGTCCATTTACCCACCGTTCATATTTTATGTTTCTCTTAATATGAATCCTCCTGCTTAAAATGCCTTTTTTGTAAGTTCTACTGCTGCTATTTGCATACCCTTTTGATGCTCTAATTCAAACATTTATCACACTCAACCCTTGGATGTCGGCAGTACTTAGTGCGCTCTCCTGTGTAAATTGCTTGCTTAATGTTTGTACAGCCCTCATTTGTCCTTTTCTTGTTTTCCTTTGTAGAGTCCTTTATAATTTGCCTCGCAGCTGTCTTAATATCTCCATGTGGGTCAATTTCATTTCAAACCTTTATTTATACAGATAAATCCCATTGAGATCATTGATCTCTTTTTCAAGGGAGACCTGCTCCCTTGAATGATCTTTTACTCATGGGAGGCTTCCTAGTGTAACCTGCTATCTGAATTGCATTAATAAACCTTCCACATGAACATTTTACTAGTGGTTGCTCAGGTGAAGCCGAGCATGCTTAGACTTTTTGAAGCCAGGCTCACAAACCTCCCTTTTATGACCTATAAGGAAAAGTCCTGCTGTATGTGAATGACATTCGTCTCACGCTACATTCTGCTTCCTACTGTGCGCGGTAATGTACAGGTGAAGATGAATGCTGACTTTACAAAAAGGATTTTGTATTCTCACTCTCCGCTGTCTCTGGGAAAGTGAACCCATCACTCTGAGTAGGTTAGAAATAGGATTAAAGCACGGTCTGACAGTCGGGGGTGAGAAAGAGTTTGATGTATTGGTTAATATGCATGCTGGCTTAAGCCAACCGCTATGGGCCCGCTCCCAGGTGGAGAGGTGTGGAGATCAGGTATTAACTGTGCTGAAAGCCCACAACTGGGCTTTGCTGGAAAGTAGGACAACTGCCACCTTTGCAGGGAAGGTATTTTATCACCAGGTGACAGCGCCTAGGTGGTACGAATATGATGCTAACAAATTGAGCCTGAATGTGCGAGGGCTCAAATATAGGCAGGTGTGCACAGTGACTATATAGAAACTAAATACACACTGGCAGAGATACGCAAAGCATCCACACACACCCCAAGCCTACAGTATAACAAGTCTCTACATGTGGAAAGTGAAAAATCTATTATTTTTGCCACCTGTATTTTCAAGCCGCTTCAGGACGCTGAACATTCGTACTTTTCTCCATTTATCGTTCTACAACTCCACATTTCTGAAAACCAAGATATTGTTAATAAATATGTTTTCCAGAACCATTCATTGATTATTCAAAGAAACGACTGAACACACAATACAACTCTAGATTGTTTCTTGTGCTTGTTTTTGCAAGTGAAGACAACATTTGTCAAAAGTGTTTAGAATATAGCAGACCAGAGTGCTGGGAATGGTGGCCAACACTTTTATAATGGGACTGGTTTTCCATTGCTTTTCTTGGTTACTTGTGTTGCCTGTTAATGTTCACACACAATTAAAATGTGTTTCAGCTTTGTGCACCTTTTCCTTTTTTTATTTTATCACTCCTCCTGCATATTTCAAACTGATCTGGTGCTAAACAAAGCACTAAAAATGTAATTGGATGTAGCCGTATATTTTACTCACCAAGGACGTAAAGTTGTTGAAAATCCTGAAGGAACCAATATCTGCTTCACAAATTAAACCATAAAGTGTGTTTGAAGTGGTCAGAATGTAAAGTGAATTTAAGAGCTGTTGTTGTTTTTTAGTTCAAACAAAGCCAATTAAAATAACGTGAACGAAAGACGATGCAAACATGCTCTGCATGCACCAAATGTAGGTGTAAAACGGGTTAATCTAAGGTTAAGAATAGAGGCAAAGTGGACGTTTGCTTCCTATTCTGTTTGTACACACAACAACACAAAGGGTTTTCATACGACACGTGACCTCAACTCAACAGCAGAATGAATTGCATACTATAAATATTGATAAAATCATGTTATGCTGGCAAGTTGAAATGTGAAACACTAGGAAATCATAGGAAATGCCCTGGCTGTTTCTGCCAGAAATTAAAGTTAGTTTTTGCCTTTCTATATAAATCTTCTTCTTTTCGTCCCCCAATGGTTTGTAACATATTGGAACCAAGAATGAATGAAAACCAAAATCGATAAGCCGCAGAATAGGAATCGATAAAATCGGAACAATAACTCTTATCAGTCTCTTCTTCACTTTTGTTGTGGAGCAGCGGCAGTCCACTGGCTCTGGTTTCCAGCTGCTCCGGGTCTGATTAACACGAGACATGGCCGACGTATCGCTCCATCAGGGGGGACGGAGGGGGGACGGAGGGGGGACAGAGGGGCGGCTGATTGTGGCTGCTCAGCCATTACTCACATTTTGCCATTTTCTCCATCACCCCTCCACCCTGTGCCTTCTATTGTAGTGATGTAGTTCATTGGCCAGCTAAGCTTCTACCATCCTGCATTCGCTCTCCTTTTCTCCATTTACACACGTGAACCCAGCCACAGCTCAGATTCATTATTCATTTCAATTTTTTCCGAGTTTACGCTATATGAAGTTACACATGGTAAAACGTGCCCATCACAACTGAGAAGAGCTTTAAATACTCACATCTGATAATCTAAAACCCGTAAAGATTTAGCAAATGGCAGAGAATACAAAATCAAGAAATAGATAATAATAATTAGGGATGCACGCTATTGGTTTTTTGAAACCGATACCTATAACTTCCTGCTTCTCAAGACCGATACCGATAACCGATGATAATATAATATATATATATATATATATTAAATGTACCTGTAGTTTTTGCACACCTGGTGGTAAAAAAAAGACTAGTAGTGAGCAAATGACATGAGTATTACTACTATGAACAAAACAAAGCCAAGAACGGTTTTGACTCTTCAAAGTGACCATATTTATTTTCCCAAAGAAATCTGGCAAACTTCTTGCCTTTTTCAAAAGCCTCGTCGATAGGTAAAAGCCCCGGTGCCTTTGCAGCTGGCTTTGGATTCGCCGCTAGTTTAGCAGCGCAGGCGTCTTTGTACGCTTTTAACACACCATCGTAGCCATGGCGATGTTTCAGGTGACTGATCAGGTTGGAAGTATTATAGCTCGTTGCCTTCTTCCCTCCTCGTGGAACTTCTGCATTGCATTTGTTAATACAAATAGCAAGCGAACTATCTAACTCTGAAACTTTGAAATAGTCCCACCGACGACACGTTTGTTTCCTGTCCTGGCTTCACGGCCACACACCATTCACGTCACAGCCAGGCATGAGTTAGGGAGCGCTAGATTTGTGAAAAACTCCCCTCTTCCTAAACCACTAATACCACAGTACTGGCAAAACGGGAGGAGCCGAGTGAAAAACAAGCGCCCCTCATCCCAATCCACCCACACCCATTTTGTTCTTTTTTTTTACCCAAAAAATATATTGTATATTATCGGGGCTATTAATACTGTTATCGGGTTTATCGGGATGACGTCATCATTCCTAATATAGGACCGATAATTATCGGGCACCACTAATAATAATAATAATAATTATAAGACTTTCCAACTCCAGCTTGTAATTTGTGATGGTCATTTATATACTTTTACATTTTTCAATGAAGTAAGCATTTAATTTAATGTTGTCGTTTATCTCTACCAGCTGAAGCAGAAAACACAAACATTTTCCTTCCTATTTCCGTCCGCATGGAAGCGAGAGACAGCAAATACTCACATGTAATGAATCGAGATAATGACTATAATAATTATCATTATATTAATTGCATTTTCTGTGAATCAACTATTTAGGTAATTGACCCACATACACACAGTTTAGCCCGACACAAAGTTACAAAAAAATTCCAAACCCATTCTCTGTCTTTTCTCTGCCTCTGTCAGACCTGCTCGCTCGCACGCGCACACGCACACACACACGCACACACACACACACACACACACACGCACACACTCTCACTGAACACTGCGGTGTATTCTGACATGAGCCTGCAATCGGAGATGGCAGCTGTCAGTCAGATGTTCCCATTAAGATGGAAATGATGAATTCACTTAACAGGGAGCAGTGTCTGACAGGGCCGGAGCTGAGAGCTCAGCGCTGACATTTTCCTCCGGTAAACATCCCGCATCGTCCCAGAGCAAACACCTCATTCATCTTTTAGAACTCCTTGTAGTACGGTGCAGTAGGACGGAACAATGACAGTTTATCTGGAGCCGTAATTGGACTATTGCTTTGTGCAGCTGCAGTTACAAATAAATAATTGCTGCTACTTATAATCTACATGTATCAAAATGAATGCAGCAAAAAACAGATTCCTGCCGACAATGATCATAATGGTCGCTGCTATTGTTAAAACTGCTGTTCCAGTTTAGAAATGCAAATCAACTGATGATCAAAGTGAAAGTGAGTTCAGAGTCGAGCCCTCCTCGTCCTCCTCTCTTTCTTCCTCGCTTGGTATAGGCTATGGTCTACCTGTATCCATGGCAACCTGAGCAGAGCATTACACAAGATTAAGGGAACTGTAGGCCGAGAGACGAGGCATATTTGTTTTGATGTCTTCACGTTGCATAAAAGAAGCTGGCAGCCGTTGAGTGCGTCTACCCATGATGCTCCGGGCCATTTCACTTTCCCTTCTCTCTACCGCATTGTGACATTTTTCAAAAAAGCGTAAACAAAATATCCCCAAATGAGAATGCATCCGCTTCATCTCTCAAATCCTTTTATTCCAGATCAGATTCTTCCAGCTCTTTGATGCCTTGTTTTGTTTTCTCTTTATTCCCTTGAAATGTGAAACGTGCCAGTTCCTTTTAAAGACGAGTGTGACCTTGGTTCACTGCGACAGTTGGATCCTGTCGGGATTTCACTGTGATTTGAACAAAAATGGTCTTGAACAATAGTTTCCTATTCCCTTACATTGATGGGAAATAAAGAAATAAATGTTCTGCTACGAGAACCAGGACTTTTTTTTTTCGAATCACGACTTTTCTCTTTTAAAATTCTGCACGGTTTTAGGGCTTCAAAGAAAGAAAGTCAGAGTATTTTTCATAACACTTAATAAAAGACATCCTCCACGTATGGACCGCCACGAGGGGTCACAAGTTTCAAGAAGCCGTATAATGCTAATGTTCTGGTTTATATTTGTAATGTGTGCCTCTTCTGTGACATGATTACATGCTGTAGTGTTAAACACATTCTTTATTTTTCTCGTAATGCCTGTGCTGCATCACAAACACCTACTGTGACACACAATAGGAAAGGGCCCCTTTAAATTTGATAAGGCGTTTGATGATACAACGTAATAAAAACACAGACCAAATACATTTCTTGATAAAGTTTTCCGTATCTATTTTGTTCTTTACTTGTGAATGACAGGACTGAAGAAAATATTCAAATGACTCCTCTTTTGCTGAACTTATGGACGCAATGTGTTATAAGCAGACTTTGCTTCACTTTAAGGGCTCATTTTGCAAAGAGGTTGTGAATCTCTGCTCGAGAACAATGGTTTAAAACATTGTTGTTGTGTGATCCTTTGAATTGAAGCAAAGGTCAGTTGTATTGCATCTACAAAGGTGCAACGTGTTCAGCTGAGAGACTTTCAACCAAAAAACATTTTTATGTTGAATAATAAGTACTGAAGTGGTTAAAGTATCCATTTTATTTCACAAGAAAAAGAACCTGAACCCAACAATCCTGCACGCCGTTCATCACAATTGGTTCAAACATGAGATTCAGTTAGTAGGGATGATTATCTCATATTATTTATACTATAATTAACCAGATTTATTTTTTTGATTTAGCATTTTGTCTATAAAATATCATCATGCCATCATAATCATGCCACTCGGATCTGTTAATAAAACTATTATTATGTTTTTTTTTAAATGGTTACGAAAGAAGATAAAACAACCATCATCAGGAATTTCTTTTTCTTTTCATCCCTTCAGTTAATTATGCATCCTCTCAGATCTATCTCAGACCCCCTAAGGTGTCCTCATGCCCAGGATGTTAAACAGTCATACCATGTCTGTTCAAATTAAAAGTGAAATATATGAGCATCACCTCAGAAATGATCTTTTCATTACCCTGTAATTACATCCCAGGAGCCAACAGGAAACATCCCCTCCGTTCTGCCCGACTCCACCTGCTTCCTCCGCATCATTTCCTCAGTGAATCCAGAACATGTCAATCCTCCATGTCCAATTTCACCACTGTTTCTGCTCCCCTTGAGCCCATCTCCCACCAATTCCTCTGCTATCATCCAAACTGTTTTCGAAGGCAGAGATTGGGCCAATTCCTTCTAGCAGGACATTTCATTACAGCCAAGAAATGAACACATGGTGACCTCCACTCAGCCCCTCCGGTCAAGGCTTGTTCTCTCTTCCTCAGAAAAACATATTTGTACAGCCAACTATTTAAGAGAGCTTTGGCTGCACAATCAGCGCTCTCATAATGATATCAATCAGAGCCAATCAGGGGTGCCTCCCTTTGAAGTTGCAGGCTAATTTGGGCCTTAATGAACCCCATCTCAGTGTGATTTTGTCACCAGCTCTTTGATTGCATGGATCAAGTTAACCTGCATTGTAGCCGAGGGGGGGGGGGGGAACATGTCTTGATTTGCCTGTCAGGGATTTATAGGGAGAAAATGCCATGGTAGCTTTCAAGGGGCGAAGCTGGCTGGGTGCCAGCGTAGTGGGGCTGGGAAGTGCTTCCTTTTATGTGCCAAGCAGTGTTTTGGCCCTGTCCGTATCCTCACATGCAGCCCACGGAGCATAGACATAAAGTCTGGCTCTCACTAAAGGTATTGTACTGAAGTGAAAATAGAATCTCTCACTCCCTCATGACCCATGAGTACTTCTGTAGCTTTCTCAGTTGTGGTGGACTACGTTTTCAGATCATTTTCTGGAGTAAATTTAGCAGTGTAAAAAAGTACTATTACCAAATCTACTGAAACAGCGCTACTCGTACACATGGCCTCTTGCAGGATGTGGTATTTACTTTTGGTTTAAGATAAGATAAGATAAGTTGGACTTTTATTAATCGCTCGTGGGGGAATTGTTTCTCTGCATTTGACCCATCCTAGGAGCAGTGTGCTGCCATTTTGAACGGCGCCCGGGGAGCAGTGTGGGGAACGGTTTCTTGCTCAGTGACACCTCGGTAGCACTTGGTCTTGCCGGGACTTGAACTGGTGACCTTCCAGTTGCTAAGCCAAGTCCATATCGACTTCGCCACCACCGCCCCCTTTTTTTATTTTATATTATCTTTGCACCAACATGTAGGCCTTTTGATGTTTGAGCGTGAGATTATCGAGCCAATCTGAACTACCGTACTTCACAATGTACTATAGCTGAGATATCTCCATTCATTGATTAGGACTGGGAGATGTGAGTGAAAGCTTCAGTAGTTTAACATTAAGATCAACTTGTCAAGCAATTGTTTAGTTTTTGTACAAAAGACTTAACAAAACACATTAATACCACTGCAATATTTCATCGGAAACATGTAATAAAGAATACTTTTTAAGACGAATCAAGACAATGGATTGATACAATGGAGATCTACTGTACAGTGTGTACAGAATGTTACATCTTAATCTGTAGAATAAATAAATGTTATGTACCGTAATGTATATGTATGTATTATATAATGGAAATAATGGAAATAATTGAGAACGATCATCTTAGTACCTCAACATTTGAACGCAGTATTTTAGAAAATGTACTTCACCCTTCCTGTTGGCAGGTTTGATTATCTATACTGTATGATAACTTACTCAATCTAAAACAGCTCTAATGTTTCTCAGGGATTAGTTAATATAACCTTATCCTGTTGTGAGAACTGACGAATTGAGTAGCAGTAGAAAATAATGGAAAATTGAATTAATTGTTCATAAGCATCTATTAATAATATGTGGAGAAATGTCAGAGTGTATTTCATTTTCAAGAGAGAGCGTGAGATAAAATACTAGATGAGAAATGGTGGAAAAGCTTAATTTTTGTATAACTTTAATTGTGAAGCACTCAGGTACAGTCAGTGTCAGACACTTTTAATTTGATTTGGCTTCCACAGGTGCAAACAGCTTCTTCTCTCCGCACTCACGTCTGAATCCAAACGTCTAATGGCCTCTCCAATGTTTTTATACTCAGATGTTTTAACTGTGAATGAGCAATTCAGTTGCTTCTTTCTCTGTCTGCTAATTGGGATGTTTGAGTCAACGGTCAGAGAATTGGCACTGAGAGGAAGAAACACAGAGAGAAAGAGAAGGCAGGTGATTCGTGGTGAGACGGTTTGCAGCCAAGCTGGTCGCTGGCCTTAATGTGACACGTCTGCAACCTCAAGCTGCCAACTAACACTCCTGCTTTCACTGCTCTGAAAAAGACAGGTGAGCTCTTTTCAAAAGCCACTGCTGTTTGAGACAAGCCGGAGCAGTAACAGAAAGGAAAGAGAGAAATGTTAAGCCTCCTGTGTGGACATTAGTGTGGCAGGAGTGACAGCGTGCCTTCCCAGGAGACACCTTGGCTCTGCTATTGTCACGACTGTGGACACAGTGAGTCCCTGCAGCTCTCTGAAATTAATACAAGCTGACCGGCAGCCTGCTCTCACAGCATCGGTGGGGACGGCAGGCTTATTCGGGGTGACAGAACCGGTGACTCGTCCCAACGAAGCCCAGGTGTCCTGACTGGACCTGGAGATTAACCAATGCCACTCAGCATGCCGCTCTCTTGATCGCAACAGACTCTAGCTTGGTGAAGTAACCGCCAAGACGACTTTCAGAAAGCTTTAATTTATCCATGAACGAATGCTTTACATGTATTACTCTGACACTTTAAAGCGCAGCTTCACAAACACACATTGGGGATTTGCTCTGTTGTAACAGAAAGGCAAATCATTGGTAGTGTAGCGCTGCGTTAAGCGGATTGCATTCTACGCATCAATAAATAACTTTAAACATTTGACTCCCAACGCAGGGATGACCAGGGATTCACATAAGAGCACTGGCACTATGGTGTGACGGATCCAGCCACAACACACACACACAGTGGAATGTAGGGGCCAGAATCCTTGTTTGTCGCAAGGGGATCAAATACTTATTTCCCACGGTTAAATGCAAATCGATTTTTATCTTTTATATAATGTCAATTTCTGGATTTTCTTTTTGATATTCTTACTCTCACTGTTACAATAAACCTACCAAAATCTAATTATAGACTGTTAATTTCTTTCGGCAAGCTTACAAAATCTGCAAAGTCAACTTTAATGTACATTTTTCTGTGTGTTTGTACAGACAGAGAGATCGAAATAACGTTTCCAACAATCCCGAATACAATAATACAAATACACACACACACACACACACACACACACACACACACACACACACACACACACACACACACACACACGTCGGACCCTGTCTGCAGCTCAGTGTTGTTCTTCGTCCTCATCGATTGAGGACCCCCTGATGCGATCAACAGCTGTCTCTCAGTTGAGTGATGGCCGCCTGGTGTTCTGCCTCAGCGTCGCCCTTCAGGGTCAGCCTCCATCACAATCCGTCCTTATGAGCACATTTCAACACTGGGCTGAGTAACATTAATGTTCGTCACAGAAGGTGGGCTGCCTGTGAATGGTAGCAGGCCGGTGGGTGGCGTTAGCCCATTAGCTCTGAGTCCATGGCCCCCGGAGGAATGCATTTCACTCAAGTTTAAAGTTTTATTTTTGATCAGCCAGCTCACCTTCAGGAAGAAAAATCTTAGCTGTATATGTTATCTGATCGGGCTGACAAATATGCTCTGCTCCAGGGAGGATATTCATTTAGTGAATCACATTAAGTCTGGCTTTCTGAACAATTTGGCAGCATTTGTTGTGTCGAGCCATCCATCCCTCCTCTGACTGCTTCTTTATCCTCTCCCGCATTCATTTAAAACCTGCAAGCTGAGAGCTGAGAACGGTGTATTTCATGATTACACAGTCAAACGACACAGCACAATAAAATAACTGTTTATCCACTTCCTTGACTTAACATTTACAAGACGTTCAAAACCACAAAAGGTTGTATATGCCTAAAAAAAACGAGTATTGATCGGGATATGCCACAAATCATCCATATAGTCCTTTCTCTTCCTGCCTTTCCCTCCATGCTCCATCCACTCACTCCTTTCCCTCTTCTTCCTCCCTTCCTATGTATCTTTGCACTTTGTGAGCAGTACCATTTAATTATCATCAAAAGGCTGAAGCCCCCATGTAATATCTATGAGCTCTGACATTTGTTAGAAGACAAGGATCGCTCAGATGACCCAGAGGGCCTCGTACATCCAACAGGCCGAGGAATATCAGACACCATTACTCACTATCGTGGAGCCCAGAGATAATCCAATTCGTGTGAAAGATCAAAACTGTAAGCACTGCTCTTACGGAGCAGAAAGAGTGTCAGAAAGATTCATGTTTATTTATGTTGTTGCCCATGCCTGTAGATGTCTTTTTTTTCAAGCTGGTGTAGTGCAATTTATTGTTTGTATGTTCAAAATGCAAATCCAAGTAACAATTGTGCAAAATCAACAATACCCTGAGGAAAAATGGAGCAAACCATATTGGCTTGTTCCAGGAGGAATGGCTAAGGGCCAGTGGCTACAGATTTACAGGCGCTAATCTCAGGTGGAAAAGCTACAAGCCAGATGCCGTCAAGCATGGCTCTACACTGGCACTGCCTCAGTGGGCACACTGTCAATACTGCAGCACTGTAACCAGGCCTGGCCATGTCCCCACCACCACTTTCTAAAGTAGTCAAACTTGAAGTATTCAGGCAGACTTCCCAATGAACAGATACAAATAATGTAGACGTTATGCAGTGATGGACACATATGGGGTAAAGAGTAATGTAATTATGAAATTCAAGCATTTAGCTCTCTTGAGTGACCTCCTTCTCTTCGGGCTCAGAATAGCTCCACACTACTTTTTGTTTTCCATCCCAGTGCTTGAATCCAGCACCTGGGTCTGTTGGCAGGAGTGTAGCGAATCTGTTCAGCTTTCCTAACATTATTTTTGCCTTCAAATTCATGAAGCATGTCCAACCCCCCACAACAATCTTATTTACTGTCAAGCTGTGTGTCTGAGCCAGAGTCGGGGAATTGCGTTGATGTGTGCCAGTGCAGAGGCAGAGGAGTGGCAGCAGGATGGATGCCGCCTCCCTGGTGAGAAAATGAGTGGAATCACAGCGTTTTCCACTCAGCTGACACCAAAGACAGATGGAACTAGCGAAAACTGCAGCGCAGCCCCAGACAAAACCATGGCAACAGCATGTACGCGGCAACAGGAAGCGAGCCAGGCCAATCAGAGAGGAGAATGCATCGGCATCTAAGTAGGTCCCTGAGGTGAACACGTAGATGATGATAGCCTAGTAGTGGATGGAGGCTGCTGCTGCAAGAATGAAGGAGGTCCATCAAAACCTTTTCTTTCGGTTTGCATAAACAGTGTGATGTGTGAAAGGGCTGCCTCTTTCATTGTGTTTCAGTACGGTAGCCTGCAGGGAATTTGTCCTTTCACTTCTGTGAGCAGAAGATCATCCTTACAGCTGATACAGATTCATTGTTTTCTCAAGGACACTCGAGTGCACTTGACCTCAGGCCTTGCAGCAGATTAAAAGTCTTAAATTCCCTGCTCTCAGTAAACCACCTTGTTGACCAAGCAGCTTGTAAAAAGAGGATTTTACAAGAAGTAATTTATCCTATTTCACTAAAAGATATATAGGATTGATGTACAAGATATTTAATCCAGAAAAACCTTGGCTACCTGATGGCTGACATTCCATTTTCTCTGCTGTGGTGAACGGCCCTCAGAGCATTATCACACCATTTGTGACAGATGTGAAGTCCCGTGGTAAAATGTGGGAGGTCAAGGTAAATGTCATAAAACAAGTTCTCATTTCAGAGGCGGGGAAAAAGGAAAATAGGATTTTTCCGCCCATTTAAAAGAGTGGACATCACATTTCTGTTTAAGTTGGATTTGCTGAACGCATTAATTAATTAGTTTACGTGTGCCAATTAAACAGCCATTTATAATGACTACAATGCTACAGATAAAACATACATTGATAAAAGTACATTACAATTGTGTATATATTACCATCTCATATCGTTTTTTTAATAAGGTAACACCTTTAGTTTGACCTTTTACCTTTACAATTGTTCTCTTTTAAAAAATAAATGACATTAAAGCTTGCTGGTGAAATGTCTACCATAACAAGTGAGCAGCTGCCTTCGCTTTCAGCCTGTTTGAAGAACTTGTGAAATTGAGTTTTCAAGTGTCTTACCCGTTTCAATTTTCTGGGAAAAGCAGTGAAATGTTGTGGGTCTGATTGGCGGTTATCTACGCTACGCAGCCTGTGTGCTGTGTTAAGTTGAATTGCCTTTTCTTCACAGACTTGGCTTGGTGATTATGAAGGCGTCTTTTTTTTCTTTTGAAGGAGGATAGATTACACAGAGTTTTTGTCAATCATGGTTGCAACTTTACTCCAAAGACACCACCCTTCAGAGTCGGTGGAGTTAAATGACAGTGGATGACATGCATGACGGCACATCCTCGCCTCCCGAGTGCACTCTGCTTACAACACTGTACTCTTCACCACCTTGCTCTTCATTGTGAGCTGCTGATAACTCAATAACCTCCTGCAGAAAAAGGATTCACACCATAAGCAATACTCTCTAAAAGCTGGTTATAAGGCATCCTAATTTACAGATGAAGAAGACAACAAAATCTCCTGCAAACATCTGTTTCTCCAGCTTCCACACACACACTCTCCGTCTCTCTTCGTCTCTCTCTACCACACGCATGGCCCGCTGTGTCCATATCCTTCACTGAGTCGACTCTATGATACCTGCCTCTGCCAGCAGGAGCTTTAAAAGAAGCCTCACTTCCCTTTCTCTCTATCTTTCCCTCCACAAACAACTCATATCTCCAACTGAACCGCAGATACACGCTAGGCCACGCAGATAACACAAATCTGGTCTTCCTCATCTATGCCTTGCCTCTTTTCATCCCAATCAAAGATTCAGAGACAACCCTTTCTCTCTTTCTCTCCCACTAAGGCTGTGACGGCTCTATCTTCTACACTTCATCCCTCACACCCTCATCGCATGGCATTCCTCCTTCTCATTACCCCTCTCCTGCAATCTGCTGGCTCTTTTCTCCAGGATCATGTTTTTCTTTTTTTGGTCAAGTCATTCTTAGAGGAGATTTTTGTCTGGAGAGGATAAACCCTTTTAACTTTGGTGATCACTGACCTTGCAACCCCCACAGTTGTTCAGTTAAAGTGGACCTATCATGCTATATTTGAATAATATATTGTAGGGTCATACCTATATAAAACATGTCTGTGAAGTTTATTTTTCAAAATACCAAACAGATCATGCATTTTAGCCATGCCTCATTTCGCTCTATTTGCTGTATTCCAGCCCTGTCTTCACAAGGGCTGATTCTGTGGCAAATGAGCTGCAGCTGACCACGCCCCCCTGCAAAGGAGGGGGGCGTGGCATGAGCGTCATGTTACCATGCTGTTACCATGCCACGGCAACCCCCCATTCCCCTATAGGTGGAGAGTTGCCCAAATAGGCGGAGCACCCCGTTTCTGACGTCAGAACAATTTCAAATCTGTATCAATCTGTATCAGATCCGTTGCAGCCCCGTTTTTAGAGATTTGGGTACGGAAGAAAAGAGAGAGGGTTGTGTTTTCTGACACTTGGTGAGTTCCCTGAAACACCGGGGACACATATTCATGTATAAAAGACGTACAAGAGTGCATTTTGTATGATAGGTCCCCTTTAAGTGAAATATCTCAATTGATGATGGAAAAGCACAAGATGTTGTGCCGACTTTCTTGATTCCTAGAGGATGAATTGTTATTTAAATCCCCTGACCATCAATGTATTGCCATCGTGAGGTTATCATTTTAGCCTGACCACTACTGATGTTTATTACCTACAGAAGACATGACATTGTATTATCCTGAGACCAAAATAGCCACTTGAAATTGAAAGCAATTTTTTCAACAAGCTTTTTTCCATTTCACTGAACTTTCCTCTTGAGCTATTTCAAGGCAAAGTGTCACTTCTCGACTGATGGTATCGCAAATAAAGCGCCAGATGTGCTTTCTAAAGTCATGTACTCTGCGTTTCTAACAATGTTCAGTGACCGCTTAGCTGCCATGTAGCACTTCCCCAAGTACAAACTTGTGTTTAATCTTTCACCATTGTACTCTGTACCGAGGAGTATAATGAACAGTGCAGCCTGCAGGTGAATCTACCAGGGCTTAAAAGTTTAAGATTTTGTTTCTGATTGCAAGTTGCTGACAGGATATAAAGTGTGAAAACTTGAATCCATCACCCACACAGTCTTGCTGTATCTCAGCCATTAACTGACAGACTGCCTCAGACAGTTTTTCTCTCTTAGGCCTTAATAAGATCTCTCAGATTTCCTGCACTTTCTCAAGGAGTATTGTCTGCCTGTGCCCACACAGGAGAGTACCAGTTAGCTCTTCTGTGTCTCAGAGAGGGCCACAAGGTGCCCGTTGTCCTCCCACACCGGGCCTGGGAGACTCTGTCACAGACTAATGAGAACTGGACCTGACATCCTCCCCACATCAAATCTTCCTCTTGTGCTTCTTCCCCAGTAATGATGGCAGAGGTTACGGCAGCAGGCAAATTGTAGGCTGAATTATTGATGGGTCACAAGGTCTGTCTGGTCTGTTGCTACGTGATGGCTGATCTTGAATGGCATCCATTCATGCAAACAGGTATAAGAGTGTTGTTACGTGATAGGAAATGTATTTTGTTTTCCCTGTGTGGCACACTGGGTAGCTGATGAGGACCAGCGTGCCAACACTATTATCTCTCAAGGTGTGAAGACAATGGCTCGCAGTGGATTGCTATTTCAGGCAGCTCAAAGATGTTTTCACAAATCGAACAAGAAATAACATGTATTTTTCTTAACTGTAGAAGATGGTGGGATTAACTCTTCCTGCTGCACCCCATCTATTTTATTTCATGCTGGCATGGTATTGCCACAACATTGCACACAACAATCAGCTTTAGATGTAAGACAGTGTCGCCTGACTTCCTGTAGAAGAAACTTAAGAATACATTGCCACTCGGCGGCTACCCTGTAAAAGGTTAAAGGGAGGCAATCCTCATGACACGCATTTTTTAATAATTATCATCCGATAAAACAGACCAGTCTTTGCCAGTCTTTTTTTTTTTTTTTATCCGATGACGTTATCAGTGATTTTAAGCTGATTAATTACCGAAATAACATCAACCCTGTGGGCGGCCCCATTTTGACGAGTCACATGACTTATTTTACCGGAAGTGACGTGACTATGCGTTTGTTGTCGAGAACAAATTGACGTATGTGCTTTGTTCATGTTGTTTACTCTAGTTACTCTCACTATTCTATTGAAATATGCCTCATTGTATCGCGAAACATTGCTAAGAAGAAAGGGCTGTACCCGTCAAATTTACCCACCTTTCATTTATTGGTTCAACCAAAGAGGTGCGTTTCACATCCTTCATGGCAACCAGTGCTGTTCTCAATCAGAGGTTGATAGACGTCATAGACGCAAAATATTCGGTTAACACGACCTCTGTTCTCAATACAGCTTTTTCTAACACCACAGTGTCGAATTCCCTGTGTAAACATATGCAATCCAAGTCGTCTGTGAACAGTTTATTTTCAAGCTCTTCAAGCTCATGACAAGATATGTTCATAAGAGGATTGTCCATGGCTACACACCGATCGCAAGTACACCATTCATGTACAGGTCTCCCTACTCGCCTCCCGAAATCAATTGCACGAGTAAAGGGATCGTCTCCAGCAAGATCACCGTGCTGTTCATCCTCATCGTCACTGTCCCTGGATTCCTGACGGTTCTCCTGACTTGGCTGTATGGCTGAATTCCCCCATCCAATCTCTCCACATTGCTCAAAACTTCTTCCTCGGCTGACGAGTCCGAACTCAAATACTCCGCCATGTTTTCGTCGAATGAGCTGTTCGTGTGTTTACAAAGTGAACGCATAGATGATGTCACGACCTAGTTTTTCGGATCATGTGACTACTGAAAATGGCCAAAATGGCAGCTGCCTGACAGATAATACAGGTTTTTATAAGAAGCAGCTATAAAATCATTATTTACCGGGGAATATCGCTGATTTCTTCAGGGTATGGTTCAAACATAATGTTTCACTAAATACTGAAGTTTTTATTAACTATCTAATGACTGGAGCCTTCCTTTAATATTACATCCAAGTTAAAACATCCAAGTTATGACCAGCCATGTTTACGAAAGACAATCAACAACATCTTCACAATCATCCATAATCCTTTGCAGCATGAAATGCCTTTTCCTGGCATTCAGACAAACACACTTGGCAGATATAATGATGTGCTTTCATACTCAGTAATTAGGCTCTGGGTTACCCAGAGAGCTGAAGACAGAGAGTATATGTGCACGGTAATTGCATCATTGGATGGGGAGGAATAACAGAGACTGTTGTATTATACAGTAGCAGCAGTCAGCAAACTGTGAAATGATTCATATAGTTTAATGGGTCAAAGGGAGGGGTAGCAAGTAGCTGGGCGGTCATGTGCTTGAGCGGAGAACATTTAATCTGATGAACATTGTTTAACAATATAGCTGTAACGTGGTCTAATTCAGAGCTGCTCCTTTCCAGCAGGGGTTTGATTGAGCAGGCGCCACTTGTTTGTTTTTCTATTTGGTCTGTGGTGGGTCCCCCCGTTTTAACCGCTGCATTTGTTTTCTGAAAAGTCCTCATGTCTAATTTAATGGTTCTGCTTTAGCATGTTCGCATACTCACTCAGGCAGTGCTATGCTGCATAAATGATGCATCAGGCTGATGTGGGACTGCGTGCTGCGAGTGAGCAGAGAGTCTTCAACACATCAATGTCACTCTGCCAGATTTGCACATAGAGATGTTTAAACATGTTGCATCCACAAAGTTACATATTTGTGAAATGATATAGGATATACAGGGTTCGTACGGGTGCTTGAAATCCTTGAAAATGCTTGAAATTTGACGTGGTGTTTTCAAGGTTGGGAAAGTGCTTGCATTTTGGGAATGGTGCTTGAAATTGAGAAAGTGCTTGAAAATGTAAATGCTTTACTTTTACAATAAATTGCTGTCTGACTGAATAGTTCCCTTTTTACATTAAAAGAAAAGAATTGCTTCGCTTCTACATAAAACATCTCCGCTGCGGCCTTCCCGCGCTATGCGCGCGACCTGCACGTGTTTGTGTTACGTGTGACCTGGGCATTCTGATGAGAGTGATGGATGACTGTGTGCCAGGAGGTTGCCGTTTCAACGAGCGTTGGCTAGCAGAAGACAAATACAAGCCATGGCTAAGACGAGGGTCAAGCCCACGAGTAGCCTCCTGCAAAGTTTGCAAAAATAAGGATGCGAGAGTCTGCGCTGACGAGCCACATGAAAGGTACGCCGTAGTAAAGCATTTTAGATTAGGCTAACGTTGCATGTTACGTTTGTTTAAGCTAACGTTAGCGAGCTGAATAGCGAACTCGATGAGGGATAATAATAATAATTGCAGGGGACAATCATTTCAGAGGAGCGTACCTATGTTAATATGTGCGTTACAGTCGCCATCCTGTGGTGTTCAGAGGATGAAGCACTCACGGCATTTCGTGTTATAGTCACGAAATATAATCTATTGATTCGACTCAGAGCGATTTTGAAAGCAATGTATTTCTACTGTATGTTTCGTGCCTAAACCAAATGTGACTTGCGCTATCGAAATCAGTCACATTGACCCGAAGACACATTTTCGTTTGTATTACTGGTCTGGGGGAAGCTCGCGAGTGTGTTTGTGTATTTTTGCGTTTGTGTCCCGGGGAAACACTCACAAGAAACACCGGCTGTTGCTATGCTTGCTGTGACGTTACATTAGTCCGTTCTCTGCTTGTAATCATGCCGAAGCTTCAAAGTTGTATTTATCATCTGAATTTGCCGAAACAAGTTTAATATTCTGAAAGCCAAGACTTTGTTTATTTGAAAACGGATAAAAACAAACTGTCTTTTATATAAAATTGAAGTATTATACAAGTAAAACTACATTTTGCTTTAATCCCATGTAATTGTAGAATGAACACAGTCTTCCTTTGAAGATGTATAAGTCAGGTGTCTTGAGTAGTCAACATTACCTAAAATCATTGTACACATTTGTAAATATTATCTTCCACTCCATTGTGAGTCTATTTTTATGCAGCTCTGCGTGATTTTGTGGCTACAATTCAGACTAATACACTACCAGAGGTCGAATAAGTACTCAGATATTGTACTTGAGTAAAAGTACAAGTACTCAGATCTTGTAGTGAAATTATAAGTACTCATATCTTGTACTTAGTAAAAGTATAAGTACCAGAGTGTAGGAATACTCTGTTAGTAAAAGTCCTGCATTCAAAATGTTCCTCAAGTAAAAGTAGAAAAGTATTCTCATCAAAATATAGTGAAAGTAGCGACAATAAAAGTAGTCATTGTGCAGATTGGTCCATTTCAGAATAATATATATGATATGTTTTATAATGATTGATCATTAAAGTGTTCTCAAAGCTGGTAAAGGTGCAGCTAGTTTGAATGACTTTGTATACTGCAGGGTAGCTGGTGGATTTACTCCAGGTGGAACTCAAGTCTGATTCAACACTTGGTTATATTTCACATCATTCATCCACATCTGTGAAGTAACTAAAGGTGTTAAATACATGTAGTGGAGCAAAAGTACACCATTTACCTCTGACTTGTGTTTACTGCCAACCTAAAAGTACCTCAAAAATAGTACCGTACTTTTCGGACTATAAAGCGCACCTGCATATAAGCCGCAGCAGCTAAATTGTCCGTCTGTCTTGCTCTCGTTCTGTCTCTCGGTTCCACTTTTACTTTGGCGCGCTACCTGTCTCACTCTTTTCCGGCCTCCAGCTTTTCCTGCTGGAGCCCGCCGCTTAAAGGTGGCGGGCGCGGACCGGTCATAGAGCCCATAGAGTTAAAGGTGGTTAATTTTACCTGTAAAATCCATAGATTTAGGAGGTTCCCTAGTGGCCGTTAGCTGTACAAAAAAATCGGGAAAAAAGTCGCGCCTTTATAGTCCGAAAAGTACGGTAATCAATAATGTATTGAAAAGTTATTTGGCTGATTGTTTTATATTGGCTCAGACAGGTTATATGGGAGGCCTAGTCTATGTACAGATCACTCCTTTTTAAACTTAGTTTTATTTTATTTAATTGTTCATCCTCGTCTAGAATGCTATCACGAAACACACATCTGGTTGTTTATAGCATAAAGAACATCTGATTTAATGTGAGGTAGGGAAATAATCATTTGAGTATGTGTATATAAATATGTAATTTACAACAGCTGTAAGATGCTTGAAAAGCTGGAAAATGCACCTTGAAAATGCTTGAAAAGTGCTTGAATTTGACTTCGGAAAAGGTGTAAGAACCCTGGATATAGATTAGTTAATAAATCACGGGCAATGGTAGAAGGAAATGTTGGTTCTAAAATGAGCAATCCTTAGCTTTCTTTTGGTATACTAATGGTTGGAAGAGAGCCTAATGTACTCTACAGACAGCTTTTCTTGTGTAATCCTGCCCTTGTTAACTTTGCATATTTATTTGTTTACACTCCAATGCTGCTCAACACAGCCACCATCTGTAGCTGAAAGGAAAACAATGTTCATCACAGGCTTGTTGAACTTTGTTGTGGACTCTTCTGCTTCACAGTCAGCTCGCACCAGTCGCTTGTGAAATGAAGAACGAAATCAATGTGCAACAAAAGTTTTCCTCCTGTCAGTCTCTTCGGAGTCGGAGAAATATTGGCGAATATGATTGAAGCCTAGTCTTGTAATATTCCTATCAATCAGCTACACCCAGTGTTTGAGATACCTGAAGTGTATCTGTTTCTTTTTGAATATTCCCCTTGTTCCCCTTACAGGCCCATGAAGAAACAGAGAAAAGGAAAACATTGTAATAATGACCAATGCCGCTGGGAGAGAAACTAAACAAGCTGCAGCTGCTGCTTATAAAGAATTGACTTCTTGTTACACCGTTGCACCGAGAAAATGAAAGTCTTATTACGGCTTCAGCTGAATTAAACCTCAGATTTCTTTCAGTCAGCAGTGTGTTTTCACATGTGTGTGACTGTTAGTCGTGGCACATTTTTAAAATGTCATAGTTATGTAGAAAAGACAATGCACAAAAACATACACCCACAGACGGTACACATTCCCCCGCAGGTGAAAAGTTTAACTTGTGATGAAGCATACTGATTTATATCCATTTCACACTGTGTCTGGATTTCTTACTCATGGCACTTTTATGATGGATCGACTCTCTAACAAAAGTTGATTCTAATGAGACAATGTTGAATATCTTCCCTTTACTCGCGCACCAGTTATTCATCACATCGACGTGACGAGAGGAGTAGATAAATTAAGCCTTCAGCGCCATGAATTGATGACTTCAGATTCCACCTGACAAAGTTGAGGAAGACTTTACTTTAATCTCAGAGTGAAGTAGTCTACACCTTGATCGTATTCTGTGAGGACTCTGGGATGTCAAGGCCAAAAGAGGCAGTGAAGAAAAATCTGTCAGTTTGAAAACAAATGCTAAAGCTAAATGTAAAGGGATAGTTCAGTTGCTTTGAAGTGGGGTTTGTGAGAGGTACTTATCCATATTCTGTGTATTACCAAGGTATGAGTAATTGTAACATGATCAAAGCCATTTACTGCATAACATTGTCATTTTCTTTTTAAATATGTATCAGCAATGGCCCTGAGGCTGATTAAAAACCTGGGTGTCTGCGGTATGACTCGGCCTTAGCGCTACACGCTCTACATGGTGAACTACCAGCATGCCGGTCCAAAGGCATGTATATTACAGTAGTCACACATCAAAAGGTGAATGTACGCTATATTCAGAATACTAATTTGCTCGCTGACATTTCATTAACCAAAACAGTAATTTTACCTTCACAAATGTTTCCCACTGCTGCTTTGTGTTATTGTGGATAATTGGTTGGTTTTGATTCCCCAAAGTCACAATTACACAAACAACTGAACCTGTTGTTGTTGTTGTTTAAGTAACTTTCCAGCTGCTCACCTATCTGGCTGTTTGCTTTTCTTGGTTTCAATGGAAATCTTTTGGATTTGAGACAAAACAAGACATGTAAAGACGTCACGATGGGCTCTGGGTAGTTCTGATTGACATTTGTCTCAAAAGGATGGCCAAATTATCAATAACGGCAACACACGACACAATCAGTGTTATCTGTCCTTCCCGTGGCTCATCCACAGGTGATTGCTGTCGTGAAAAGATTTCTCTAAATGACAAGACAGTAGGGCATGAGTTGTTTTTCTTCCTTTTCGTGCTGATTGACTAGGCTGCCTTTTAGCCGCTTTATAGATTTATTTTTCGATCAAGCTGTCCTCTGATGTTCAGGACAAAGCGAAAAAGGATGATGAGAAAATGACTGTGGAGTTGCATGTTGGCGTGAGATAGTGACTGACGCACAAAAGGTTACTTTGCAGATCTATATTCATAAGCTGTCAAATATAAATGGTTTATCTGTAGTCTAAAGTAAAAAGCCTTTTTTTCTCAGCAATGGCAACATCAGAAGATTCTCAAAATGTCACCCGCTGAGATTTTTGATTTGGTCGTTATTTTTGCAGCACAGGAACCTGAAGTGACTTCAAATGAACTTTTCTCACAGAACAACAACTGGTTGCTATGCCGGACTTGCAAAAAGGGAGAATTATGCATACTCTGCATGTTTTGAAATCACAAGCTGCCTACTGAAGCTCAGATTTGCCTTCAAAATGCAGATGTGTTTTCTATGACACACTACCATCAATTCCTCGTCTTCACTCACAGATGTTCTGCCTCCTATGTCTCCTACAGATGAATAACATGTAAAAGGAGGAGGTGACTGCAGGTGTAAAAGAGACAGGGCTTTGTTCTCACTTTAAAAGCATACATTTTAAATCAGTGACTGTAAGTGAAGGATTAGTGATGCTGATGAGTCTCTCAAACACATCAGCAACCAGACACATTTTATTACCACATTATGTATTCACTGTGTCCGTCACCTGCTGAAGAACAGACGTGAGAATGTGTCCTTAATGTGAAGAAGAAGATACAACCTGGTGAGATGTAGTGGGTGTGTTTTTAGTTTCTTTTATATTAAAACGTTCGCAGAGACCAACTGTTGCATATTTGGTTTATATGGTGTTTGTGAGGTTTGATTAATCCAAGCAAAGGTGCAAAGTAATTGCATTCAACTCCAATAGATACATTTCATGACAGTTTGAAGGAGAAGCACCCTGTCCTCTTCACTTGCCCCCGATGAAGGTCTTTGTACTGAAACCTTGTTATTAAAAATGATCTCTGACTGCAAGAAAAGAGGAGGTGGGAGTCTCGTGTCCTTGGTTTTCGACCGCTGCCTTCTCGTATGTACCAGTACATATAGGTGTGCAAAGGTTCTGCTCTTTAATTAAAGTTTTAGGCACAATGTGATAATATCGTTACAATAATTCATAGCATCACAATAATACTCCGTCAGATCCAAAGTGAAGCTTAAACCCATAGTTCACTCTTCTTGTTGTAAACATTACGAGTTGTTTAAAAGAGAAAATATATACATATGTGTGTCACGAAGATTTTGTTGTTTTGTTTTTGACCTTTCTCAGGCTTGTGAGCAACAGACAGGACATTAACTAAAAACATATCGAAGATTTTCAAGAGTCCAACATGCTTATTTAGATTCTTAAATCATGCATTTTTCTCAGTAAATAATATCAAATACAAACATTGGGAGGGAAAGCTCCAATGTGAGCACATAGTGTAGCAGCTATGGAAGAGCCATAGGGCCTATTTTCTTGTGTCCTTTGTTCCCTGAGGCGAGGACTGAAACGTTTTACTGGTAAACAGAAGTGGCAGGCCTAGAAATGTTTCTCAGAGTCTCTCCACTGGGCTCTGACGATGTTTGCACGCCTGATGTGTGCCTTCAGCGCTTCAGAGCTGATAGAAACGACTTTGTGTCCAGCCTCCTCTTCGCCATTGTACAAGAAATCCCAACCGGAGAAGAAAGCGACCTGTCGGCTGTCACTGCAGATCTATGTTCAACTGTGTCACGCCAGTCCCTCATCTTATCAGAACATGGGAGTCTAAGAAAGAAAAGAAGAAAAACTATCTTGGATTTTCTTGACAGCTTTGTATCATTTGATGGATGTGAAGGCGGTGCAAACACACAGAGTGAAACTCCAGCAGCGCTTTGGTGATGAAGCTCACGTGGAGGAGGAGTCTCTCAGTGAAGCACAGAGAGCAGTGTCAGTGGAGACAGATGTATGAACACGGCCATTAATTCAGCGTGTGTGCAGCGTACAGTAAATCACTGAGCAGATGCCAGCCAAGGGGGTTTTATTACTAATCAATCACATAATTTATAAACAATCAAACACGTATAGATGAGTGCGATGTAATCTGCTGCCCCTGCTTCTTGATGGGAGTGTTTAGGTGTTTCATATTGGAATAGGAAAGCATGGATGGAATTGGTTAGTGCTGCACTATATGAGAAAAATATGCGATACATTTGTTGAATATCGCGATAACAATAAAACATATTTTAAATAAACTGCATTATTTAAAGGGGCCATATTATGCTAATTTCCAGGTTCCTATTGTTATAATATGTTCCAGCTTCTGCTGTGACATGTCTCCATGCTTTAATGTTCAAAAAGCCCTTTATGTTTCTCATACTGCCCGTGCTGCAGCACCTCTTTTCACCCTCTGACTGAAACCAGAGTCGAGTCTGCTCTGATTGGTTAGCTGGCCGGCTCTGTTGTGATTAGTCAACCGCTTTAAGGTGTCCCGGCCCTTACCTATGTTGGAGTGCTAGCCAATAGAGTGGTGCAGTGACGAGTCCTAAAACCAGGAAGTGAGTCAGCATTTCACCACTTCCTGTTCCCTCGTCTCAGAGCCAATGGGATTTCGGAAAATAGCTCCAAATAAGGTCTGTGGTTGACACAAATTTAAGAGACGAATCACGTTTTGTTCTACGACATTAAATACATCCGCAGTGACCCCACTTGTGATTTTTGAAGAGTTGAAAAACGATGGTTGTTAACAAGCGGCTGAACAGGACTACAGAAGTTGTCGAGGCCGTTTTACGTCATTACACACACGTGAACACTCCCGCTAAGTTTGTTTTCCCTGTTCTGCTTGAAAGCAAGTACCTCCTCTCCTGCAAACTGTTCAAACAAACGCTTCAACTTGTACAATTTTGAATCTGTATTTTTGAATATCGATCTTGAGTTGGCGTGACGTTGAAGTCGTGCGACCCTGCTGTAGTGGTTTATAGCATAACGTTAGCATTTTGCTTCTGGCGATTCGATTTATGATTCGAAAATTATAAAAGTAGGGTAGACATGTGGATATTATCCAACTGAATAAAACGTGCATTTTTCTAACAGGTTCGTTCCACAGACCTTATTTCGAGCTATTTTTCCAAAATCCTATGGAGAAATCCATGCACAGCTTATTTCCGGGTAAATACGTCATCCCTGCACCACTCTATAGAAGTGTGTGTATTCCATAGTGATGTAACTTTCAGGCAGGTGTGTGAGAGAAACTCCCTCTGGGGGGAACTACAGGAAAACCCCCATAAGCTTAAAAAAGAGCCCCTTTAACAACATGTAAAGGAAATTATTTTCAAACATTGTTGTTATTAAACTCACTGGCACAAAATGCCCCAATAAAACACTAATGACTTTTGTGACAAGTTAACTTCTGACCCTCTTTCTAAGTGTGTGTGTGTGTGTGTGTGTGT
>NC_047518.2:35025592-35128509 GCF_902827115.2 Pseudochaenichthys georgianus
TATTTTATTTCATGCTGGCATGGTATTGCCACAACATTGCACACAACAATCAGCTTTAGATGTAAGACAGTGTCGCCTGACTTCCTGTAGAAGAAACTTAAGAATACATTGCCACTCGGCGGCTACCCTGTAAAAGGTTAAAGGGAGGCAATCCTCATGACACGCATTTTTTAATAATTATCATCCGATAAAACAGACCAGTCTTTGCCAGTCTTTTTTTTTTTTTTTATCCGATGACGTTATCAGTGATTTTAAGCTGATTAATTACCGAAATAACATCAACCCTGTGGGCGGCCCCATTTTGACGAGTCACATGACTTATTTTACCGGAAGTGACGTGACTATGCGTTTGTTGTCGAGAACAAATTGACGTATGTGCTTTGTTCATGTTGTTTACTCTAGTTACTCTCACTATTCTATTGAAATATGCCTCATTGTATCGCGAAACATTGCTAAGAAGAAAGGGCTGTACCCGTCAAATTTACCCACCTTTCATTTATTGGTTCAACCAAAGAGGTGCGTTTCACATCCTTCATGGCAACCAGTGCTGTTCTCAATCAGAGGTTGATAGACGTCATAGACGCAAAATATTCGGTTAACACGACCTCTGTTCTCAATACAGCTTTTTCTAACACCACAGTGTCGAATTCCCTGTGTAAACATATGCAATCCAAGTCGTCTGTGAACAGTTTATTTTCAAGCTCTTCAAGCTCATGACAAGATATGTTCATAAGAGGATTGTCCATGGCTACACACCGATCGCAAGTACACCATTCATGTACAGGTCTCCCTACTCGCCTCCCGAAATCAATTGCACGAGTAAAGGGATCGTCTCCAGCAAGATCACCGTGCTGTTCATCCTCATCGTCACTGTCCCTGGATTCCTGACGGTTCTCCTGACTTGGCTGTATGGCTGAATTCCCCCATCCAATCTCTCCACATTGCTCAAAACTTCTTCCTCGGCTGACGAGTCCGAACTCAAATACTCCGCCATGTTTTCGTCGAATGAGCTGTTCGTGTGTTTACAAAGTGAACGCATAGATGATGTCACGACCTAGTTTTTCGGATCATGTGACTACTGAAAATGGCCAAAATGGCAGCTGCCTGACAGATAATACAGGTTTTTATAAGAAGCAGCTATAAAATCATTATTTACCGGGGAATATCGCTGATTTCTTCAGGGTATGGTTCAAACATAATGTTTCACTAAATACTGAAGTTTTTATTAACTATCTAATGACTGGAGCCTTCCTTTAATATTACATCCAAGTTAAAACATCCAAGTTATGACCAGCCATGTTTACGAAAGACAATCAACAACATCTTCACAATCATCCATAATCCTTTGCAGCATGAAATGCCTTTTCCTGGCATTCAGACAAACACACTTGGCAGATATAATGATGTGCTTTCATACTCAGTAATTAGGCTCTGGGTTACCCAGAGAGCTGAAGACAGAGAGTATATGTGCACGGTAATTGCATCATTGGATGGGGAGGAATAACAGAGACTGTTGTATTATACAGTAGCAGCAGTCAGCAAACTGTGAAATGATTCATATAGTTTAATGGGTCAAAGGGAGGGGTAGCAAGTAGCTGGGCGGTCATGTGCTTGAGCGGAGAACATTTAATCTGATGAACATTGTTTAACAATATAGCTGTAACGTGGTCTAATTCAGAGCTGCTCCTTTCCAGCAGGGGTTTGATTGAGCAGGCGCCACTTGTTTGTTTTTCTATTTGGTCTGTGGTGGGTCCCCCCGTTTTAACCGCTGCATTTGTTTTCTGAAAAGTCCTCATGTCTAATTTAATGGTTCTGCTTTAGCATGTTCGCATACTCACTCAGGCAGTGCTATGCTGCATAAATGATGCATCAGGCTGATGTGGGACTGCGTGCTGCGAGTGAGCAGAGAGTCTTCAACACATCAATGTCACTCTGCCAGATTTGCACATAGAGATGTTTAAACATGTTGCATCCACAAAGTTACATATTTGTGAAATGATATAGGATATACAGGGTTCGTACGGGTGCTTGAAATCCTTGAAAATGCTTGAAATTTGACGTGGTGTTTTCAAGGTTGGGAAAGTGCTTGAATTTTGGGAATGGTGCTTGAAATTGAGAAAGTGCTTGAAAATGTAAATGCTTTACTTTTACAATAAATTGCTGTCTGACTGAATAGTTCCCTTTTTACATTAAAAGAAAAGAATTGCTTCGCTTCTACATAAAACAGCTCCGCTGCGGCCTTCCCGCGCTATGCGCGCGACCTGCAAGTGTTTGTGTTACGTGTGACCTGGGCATTCTGATGAGAGTGATAGATGACTGTGTGCCAGGAGGTTGCCGTTTCAACGAGCGTTGGCTAGCAGAAGACAAATACAAGCCATGGCTAAGACGAGGGTCAAGCCCACGAGTAGCCTCCTGCAAAGTTTGCAAAAATAACGATGCGAGAGTCTGCGCTGACGAGCCACATGAAAGGTACGCCGTAGTAAAGCATTTTAGATTAGGCTAACGTTGCATGTTACGTTTGTTTAAGCTAACGTTAGCGAGCTGAATAGCGAACTCGATGAGGGATAATAATAATAATTGCAGGGGACAATCATTTCAGAGGAGCGTACCTATGTTAATATGTGCGTTACAGTCGCCATCCTGTGGTGTTCAGAGGATGAAGCACTCACGGCATTTCGTGTTATAGTCACGAAATATAATCTATTGATTCGACTCAGAGCGATTTTGAAAGCAATGTATTTCTACTGTATGTTTCGTGCCTAAACCAAATGTGACTTGCGCTATCGAAATCAGTCACATTGACCCGAAGACACATTTTCGTTTGTATTACTGGTCTGGGGGAAGCTCGCGAGTGTGTTTGTGTTTTTGCGTTTGTGTCCCGGGGAAACACTCACAAGAAACACCGGCTGTTGCTATGCTTGCTGTGACGTTACATTAGTCCGTTCTCTGCTTGTAATCATGCCGAAGCTTCAAAGTTGTATTTATCATCTGAATTTGCCGAAACAAGTTTAATATTCTGAAAGCCAAGACTTTGTTTATTTGAAAACGGATAAAAACAAACTGTCTTTTATATAAAATTGAAGTATTATACAAGTAAAACTACATTTTGCTTTAATCCCATGTAATTGTAGAATGAACACAGTCTTCCTTTGAAGATGTATAAGTCAGGTGTCTTGAGTAGTCAACATTACCTAAAATCATTGTACACATTTGTAAATATTATCTTCCACTCCATTGTGAGTCTATTTTTATGCAGCTCTGCGTGATTTTGTGGCTACAATTCAGACTAATACACTACCAGAGGTCGAATAAGTACTCAGATATTGTACTTGAGTAAAAGTACAAGTACTCAGATCTTGTAGTGAAATTATAAGTACTCATATCTTGTACTTAGTAAAAGTATAAGTACCAGAGTGTAGGAATACTCTGTTAGTAAAAGTCCTGCATTCAAAATGTTACTCAAGTAAAAGTAGAAAAGTATTCTCATCAACATATAGTGAAAGTAGCGACAATAAAAGTAGTCATTGTGCAGATTGGTCCATTTCAGAATAATATATATGATATGTTTTATAATGATTGATCATTAAAGTGTTCTCAAAGCTGGTAAAGGTGCAGCTAGTTTGAATGACTTTGTATACTGCAGGGTAGCTGGTGGATTTACTCCAGGTGGAACTCAAGTCTGATTCAACACTTGGTTATATTTCACATCATTCATCCACATCTGTGAAGTAACTAAAGGTGTTAAATACATGTAGTGGAGCAAAAGTACACCATTTACCTCTGACTTGTGTTTACTGCCAACCTAAAAGTACCTCAAAAATAGTACCGTACTTTTCGGACTATAAAGCGCACCTGCATATAAGCCGCAGCAGCTAAATTGTCCGTCTGTCTTGCTCTCGTTCTGTCTCTCGGTTCCACTTTTACTTTGGCGCGCTACCTGTCTCACTCTTTTCCGGCCTCCAGCTTTTCCTGCTGGAGCCCGCCGCTTAAAGGTGGCGGGCGCGGACCGGTCATAGAGCCCATAGAGTTAAAGGTGGTTAATTTTACCTGTAAAATCCATAGATTTAGGAGGTTCCCTAGTGGCCGTTAGCTGTACAAAAAAATCGGGAAAAAAGTCGCGCCTTTATAGTCCGAAAAGTACGGTAATCAATAATGTATTGAAAAGTTATTTGGCTGATTGTTTTATATTGGCTCAGACAGGTTATATGGGAGGCCTAGTCTATGTACAGATCACTCCTTTTTAAACTTAGTTTTATTTTATTTAATTGTTCATCCTCGTCTAGAATGCTATCACGAAACACACATCTGGTTGTTTATAGCATAAAGAACATCTGATTTAATGTGAGGTAGGGAAATAATCATTTGAGTATGTGTATATAAATATGTAATTTACAACAGCTGTAAGATGCTTGAAAAGCTGGAAAATGCACCTTGAAAATGCTTGAAAAGTGCTTGAATTTGACTTCGGAAAAGGTGTAAGAACCCTGGATATAGATTAGTTAATAAATCACGGGCAATGGTAGAAGGAAATGTTGGTTCTAAAATGAGCAATCCTTAGCTTTCTTTTGGTATACTAATGGTTGGAAGAGAGCCTAATGTACTCTACAGACAGCTTTTCTTGTGTAATCCTGCCCTTGTTAACTTTGCATATTTATTTGTTTACACTCCAATGCTGCTCAACACAGCCACCATCTGTAGCTGAAAGGAAAACAATGTTCATCACAGGCTTGTTGAACTTTGTTGTGGACTCTTCTGCTTCACAGTCAGCTCGCACCAGTCGCTTGTGAAATGAAGAACGAAATCAATGTGCAACAAAAGTTTTCCTCCTGTCAGTCTCTTCGGAGTCGGAGAAATATTGGCGAATATGATTGAAGCCTAGTCTTGTAATATTCCTATCAATCAGCTACACCCAGTGTTTGAGATACCTGAAGTGTATCTGTTTCTTTTTGAATATTCCCCTTGTTCCCCTTACAGGCCCATGAAGAAACAGAGAAAAGGAAAACATTGTAATAATGACCAATGCCGCTGGGAGAGAAACTAAACAAGCTGCAGCTGCTGCTTATAAAGAATTGACTTCTTGTTACACCGTTGCACCGAGAAAATGAAAGTCTTATTACGGCTTCAGCTGAATTAAACCTCAGATTTCTTTCAGTCAGCAGTGTGTTTTCACATGTGTGTGACTGTTAGTCGTGGCACATTTTTAAAATGTCATAGTTATGTAGAAAAGACAATGCACAAAAACATACACCCACAGACGGTACACATTCCCCCGCAGGTGAAAAGTTTAACTTGTGATGAAGCATACTGATTTATATCCATTTCACACTGTGTCTGGATTTCTTACTCATGGCACTTTTATGATGGATCGACTCTCTAACAAAAGTTGATTCTAATGAGACAATGTTGAATATCTTCCCTTTACTCGCGCACCAGTTATTCATCACATCGACGTGACGAGAGGAGTAGATAAATTAAGCCTTCAGCGCCATGAATTGATGACTTCAGATTCCACCTGACAAAGTTGAGGAAGACTTTACTTTAATCTCAGAGTGAAGTAGTCTACACCTTGATCGTATTCTGTGAGGACTCTGGGATGTCAAGGCCAAAAGAGGCAGTGAAGAAAAATCTGTCAGTTTGAAAACAAATGCTAAAGCTAAATGTAAAGGGATAGTTCAGTTGCTTTGAAGTGGGGTTTGTGAGAGGTACTTATCCATATTCTGTGTATTACCAAGGTATGAGTAATTGTAACATGATCAAAGCCATTTACTGCATAACATTGTCATTTTCTTTTTAAATATGTATCAGCAATGGCCCTGAGGCTGATTAAAAACCTGGGTGTCTGCGGTATGACTCGGCCTTAGCGCTACACGCTCTACATGGTGAACTACCAGCATGCCGGTCCAAAGGCATGTATATTACAGTAGTCACACATCAAAAGGTGAATGTACGCTATATTCAGAATACTAATTTGCTCGCTGACATTTCATTAACCAAAACAGTAATTTTACCTTCACAAATGTTTCCCACTGCTGCTTTGTGTTATTGTGGATAATTGGTTGGTTTTGATTCCCCAAAGTCACAATTACACAAACAACTGAACCTGTTGTTGTTGTTGTTTAAGTAACTTTCCAGCTGCTCACCTATCTGGCTGTTTGCTTTTCTTGGTTTCAATGGAAATCTTTTGGATTTGAGACAAAACAAGACATGTAAAGACGTCACGATGGGCTCTGGGTAGTTCTGATTGACATTTGTCTCAAAAGGATGGCCAAATTATCAATAACGGCAACACACGACACAATCAGTGTTATCTGTCCTTCCCGTGGCTCATCCACAGGTGATTGCTGTCGTGAAAAGATTTCTCTAAATGACAAGACAGTAGGGCATGAGTTGTTTTTCTTCCTTTTCGTGCTGATTGACTAGGCTGCCTTTTAGCCGCTTTATAGATTTATTTTTCGATCAAGCTGTCCTCTGATGTTCAGGACAAAGCGAAAAAGGATGATGAGAAAATGACTGTGGAGTTGCATGTTGGCGTGAGATAGTGACTGACGCACAAAAGGTTACTTTGCAGATCTATATTCATAAGCTGTCAAATATAAATGGTTTATCTGTAGTCTAAAGTAAAAAGCCTTTTTTTCTCAGCAATGGCAACATCAGAAGATTCTCAAAATGTCACCCGCTGAGATTTTTGATTTGGTCGTTATTTTTGCAGCACAGGAACCTGAAGTGACTTCAAATGAACTTTTCTCACAGAACAACAACTGGTTGCTATGCCGGACTTGCAAAAAGGGAGAATTATGCATACTCTGCATGTTTTGAAATCACAAGCTGCCTACTGAAGCTCAGATTTGCCTTCAAAATGCAGATGTGTTTTCTATGACACACTACCATCAATTCCTCGTCTTCACTCACAGATGTTCTGCCTCCTATGTCTCCTACAGATGAATAACATGTAAAAGGAGGAGGTGACTGCAGGTGTAAAAGAGACAGGGCTTTGTTCTCACTTTAAAAGCATACATTTTAAATCAGTGACTGTAAGTGAAGGATTAGTGATGCTGATGAGTCTCTCAAACACATCAGCAACCAGACACATTTTATTACCACATTATGTATTCACTGTGTCCGTCACCTGCTGAAGAACAGACGTGAGAATGTGTCCTTAATGTGAAGAAGAAGATACAACCTGGTGAGATGTAGTGGGTGTGTTTTTAGTTTCTTTTATATTAAAACGTTCGCAGAGACCAACTGTTGCATATTTGGTTTATATGGTGTTTGTGAGGTTTGATTAATCCAAGCAAAGGTGCAAAGTAATTGCATTCAACTCCAATAGATACATTTCATGACAGTTTGAAGGAGAAGCACCCTGTCCTCTTCACTTGCCCCCGATGAAGGTCTTTGTACTGAAACCTTGTTATTAAAAATGATCTCTGACTGCAAGAAAAGAGGAGGTGGGAGTCTCGTGTCCTTGGTTTTCGACCGCTGCTCTTCTCGTATGTACCAGTACATATATAGGTGTGCAAAGGTTCTGCTCTTTAATTAAAGTTTTAGGCACAATGTGATAATATCGTTACAATAATTCATAGCATCACAATAATACTCCGTCAGATCCAAAGTGAAGCTTAAACCCATAGTTCACTCTTCTTGTTGTAAACATTACGAGTTGTTTAAAAGAGAAAATATATACATATGTGTGTCACGAAGATTTTGTTGTTTTGTTTTTGACCTTTCTCAGGCTTGTGAGCAACAGACAGGACATTAACTAAAAACATATCGAAGATTTTCAAGAGTCCAACATGCTTATTTAGATTCTTAAATCATGCATTTTTCTCAGTAAATAATATCAAATACAAACATTGGGAGGGAAAGCTCCAATGTGAGCACATAGTGTAGCAGCTATGGAAGAGCCATAGGGCCTATTTTCTTGTGTCCTTTGTTCCCTGAGGCGAGGACTGAAACGTTTTACTGGTAAA
Source organism: Pseudochaenichthys georgianus (assembly GCF_902827115.2). Classification (NCBI taxonomy): domain Eukaryota; kingdom Metazoa; phylum Chordata; class Actinopteri; order Perciformes; family Channichthyidae; genus Pseudochaenichthys; species Pseudochaenichthys georgianus. The sequence continues at coordinate 35,033,560 of NC_047518.2, forward strand.
CAGAAGTGGCAGGCCTAGAAATGTTTCTCAGAGTCTCTCCACTGGGCTCTGACGATGTTTGCACGCCTGATGTGTGCCTTCAGCGCTTCAGAGCTGATAGAAACGACTTTGTGTCCAGCCTCCTCTTCGCCATTGTACAAGAAATCCCAACCGGAGAAGAAAGCGACCTGTCGGCTGTCACTGCAGATCTATGTTCAACTGTGTCACGCCAGTCCCTCATCTTATCAGAACATGGGAGTCTAAGAAAGAAAAGAAGAAAAACTATCTTGGATTTTCTTGACAGCTTTGTATCATTTGATGGATGTGAAGGCGGTGCAAACACACAGAGTGAAACTCCAGCAGCGCTTTGGTGATGAAGCTCACGTGGAGGAGGAGTCTCTCAGTGAAGCACAGAGAGCAGTGTCAGTGGAGACAGATGTATGAACACGGCCATTAATTCAGCGTGTGTGCAGCGTACAGTAAATCACTGAGCAGATGCCAGCCAAGGGGGTTTTACACTAATCAATCACATAATTTATAAACAATCAAACACGTATAGATGAGTGCGATGTAATCTGCTGCCCCTGCTTCTTGATGGGAGTGTTTAGGTGTTTCATATTGGAATAGGAAAGCATGGATGGAATTGGTTAGTGCTGCACTATATGAGAAAAATATGCGATACATTTGTTGAATATCGCGATAACAATAAAACATATTTTAAATAAACTGCATTATTTAAAGGGGCCATATTATGCTAATTTCCAGGTTCCTATTGTTATAATATGTTCCAGCTTCTGCTGTGACATGTCTCCATGCTTTAATGTTCAAAAAGCCCTTTATGTTTCTCATACTGCCCGTGCTGCAGCACCTCTTTTCACCCTCTGACTGAAACCAGAGTCGAGTCTGCTCTGATTGGTTAGCTGGCCGGCTCTGTTGTGATTAGTCAACCGCTTTAAGGTGTCCCGGCCCTTACCTATGTTGGAGTGCTAGCCAATAGAGTGGTGCAGTGACGAGTCCTAAAACCAGGAAGTGAGTCAGCATTTCACCACTTCCTGTTCCCTCGTCTCAGAGCCAATGGGATTTCGGAAAATAGCTCCAAATAAGGTCTGTGGTTGACACAAATTTAAGAGACGAATCACGTTTTGTTCTACGACATTAAATACATCCGCAGTGACCCCACTTGTGATTTTTGAAGAGTTGAAAAACGATGGTTGTTAACAAGCGGCTGAACAGGACTACAGAAGTTGTCGAGGCCGTTTTACGTCATTACACACACGTGAACACTCCCGCTAAGTTTGTTTTCCCTGTTCTGCTTGAAAGCAAGTACCTGCCTCCTGCAAACTGTTCAAACAAACGCTTCAACTTGTACAATTTTGAATCTGTATTTTTGAATATCGATCTTGAGTTGGCGTGACGTTGAAGTCGTGCGACCCTGCTGTAGTGGTTTATAGCATAACGTTAGCATTTTGCTTCTGGCGATTCGATTTATGATTCGAAAATTATAAAAGTAGGGTAGACATGTGGATATTATCCAACTGAATAAAACGTGCATTTTTCTAACAGGTTCGTTCCACAGACCTTATTTCGAGCTATTTTTCCAAAATCCTATGGAGAAATCCATGCACAGCTTATTTCCGGGTAAATACGTCATCCCTGCACCACTCTATAGAAGTGTGTGTATTCCATAGTGATGTAACTTTCAGGCAGGTGTGTGAGAGAAACTCCCTCTGGGGGGAACTACAGGAAAACCCCCATAAGCTTAAAAAAGAGCCCCTTTAACAACATGTAAAGGAAATTATTTTCAAACATTGTTGTTATTAAACTCACTGGCACAAAATGCCCCAATAAAACACTAATGACTTTTGTGACAAGTTAACTTCTGACCCTCTTTCTAAGTGTGTGTGTGTGTGTGTGTGTGTGTGTGTGTGTGTGTGTGTGTGTGTGTGTGTGTGTGTGTGTGTGTGTGTGTGTGTGTGTGTGTGTGTGTGTGTGTGTGTGTGTGTGTGTGTGTGTGTGTGTGTGTGTGTGTGTGTGTGTGTGTGTGTGTGTGTGTGTGTGTGTGTGTGTGTGTGTGTGTGTGTGTGTGTGTGTGTGTGTGTGTTCCACTGCCTCTCAGTCCCCTGGCTCTCTATTATATCAAAGAGAGCACTAATGACCCTCTGCCTGGTCTCATTCCTCCTCCTCGGTCCTTTCTACCACCACTGATGCTCAGGCAGACCAGAGGCCCACAGGCCCACACACACACACACACACACACACACACACACACACACACACACACACACACACACACACACACACACACACACACACACACACACACACAAGCTGTGTATTATTCTGCTCTGTATTATTCTACTTGAATTAACCCTGACTTTGTTTCGCCACCTATGTCCACACATTGTTGGCAATAAAAAAATCACAGAGCCCGCTTCCTCAAATGCCTAAAACTAACGTCTACCTAGAAAACATAAAATCGTGTTTTCACCAACCTGCTTTGGAAAATATGAACAGGTTTTTGAAGCCTTGAGTAATATCAAGGAAGACGCATAGCTACTTAAATACACAAAGAGTATGTCCAGTATGAGCAACACCAGGGTAATATGAGTAGCTTTAGCAATACAAAAAGTATTTCTGTGTTTGTGTGACACTATTTGATCATCAGTTATTTTGCGTGTACTTTATACATTTCCTATTTGCGGCCAGTGTATTTAAAGCACTATTTAATAAATGGACTGGTATTTAGACACATGTTGACTGTGCTAAGTGAGCACTTTGAATGTAATGAAAGATCTTGTCTGACACGCTGTTGTATTTGAGGGTCAAGCATTCAGGGTGTGTTGCAGAAAACATCTTCTGACAGCTTCTTAGTTACAAGCCGGCGTGAAACAGCCCTTCTGAAAAATGCAAAAACAAGAAAAAGGCCGGCTCTTGCAATTTGGAAACTGCAGTTGTCAAGTCAATGTCTCCTCTAGTTTGTTTATTCATGTATCTGTGTATTCAACTATTTTGCATCCCTCGTTCCTCACAGGGATGTTTTTGTAGAGATCACACAGTGGTTGCTTCGATAACGTGAAAGAGTTTCATGCAAAGGCTTATGGGTAGTAGGAGCAGTGGCGGTTCTAGGCCAATTTAACTGGGGGGTGCAGTTATTTCACGAGAGGCACAATAAAAGCGGGTTAAAAAGACAAAGACAGTATAAAGTAATTGTGTAAAATAAACATAAAATACAGTAATTGCTATTTGGTTTTGTAAAGGTATTTGTTTTAGTAAATGTAACTTACAGTTTAATCTCCACTGTACATCCGGGTCTCTGATTTGATTTAGTTCCAATTAATCGTAGTATTGTTACCTTTTTTTTGGAGGGGTCAGTGTTACGGGGGCACTGGCCCCTGTTGGCCCCCCCTTAGAACCGCCCCTGAGTAGGAGGACACTGCAGGTACTGGCTTTGAAATATGCATGTTATGCAAAGAGAGTCCTGAATAGTCTACGTACATGATGTATGTAAGTTTTATGATATATGTGCGTAGTCTAGATGTGTTTTTAGGTACGAAACAATGGAAACAAGTACTGCATTACAGCTAACAGTAAATCTACAATAATATTAGTTCACTCTGGTTGGTGAAAGTGTCTTTTATCGACTACAAGCTCAATGATTACAATCCTAGTGAAGGCCAGTGGTGTGTACTATCTGATTGTAATTTGTTTTTCCCATTTTCTCTTTAACTTGCTCAATATTTCTGCTGAGTCACCGCTCCACTCTCCAAACTCTTTTCCTGTGTGCGTTTTCTCTTCGTCTAGACTTATGTTTCCCCTCTATATCTATTCAGCGCCCGTCTCTTCTCAATCACTTCTTCTGCTCTCTCTCGTGTCTCTGAGGCTTTCTAGTCTTCTGAAGAATATCCTATTTTCCTCCCGCCTCTGCTCGGCTACCTTTGTCTCCTCAGAAGTCTCTCCCTTTGTCAGGGGTTTCAATATCTCACTCCTCTGTCGTACATTTTTCAAACATTGTTCCCGCTGGCTAATGGAGAGTTTGTGACTGATAATCCGGCTCATAAGGTGATGCATTAACTTTGCCACAGCCTCGGCCTCAGAGGGCCCGGTGGAGATGGGGAGGAAGTGCGTTGGTTTGTAATGGGGCTGTTGTAGATTACATCGATGAGATTGCTTTTAATCCTGCTGGAGCTCCATTGTAGCCGGCCTCATGTTTCAGATAATTAGCTTTGGAGGGGAAATGTGAGCAGGCCTGTGACAGTGATTAATTTTAGGCTTGGATGAGTCGAAGGGCAGTTTTTTTTCTCTGCAAATATGTTAGGTCTTTTAAATTAAGATATGACGTTGTTACTTTATTATAAACATGATTTCTGAAGAATTGGCGTAAAGTCCAACAATTTTCCGATACTTAGCCTAAACATCGACAATCCACTGTCACAGAAAGCCACTGTGATCATATGTTCTCATCCGCTTTCATACTGCAAGCCCTTTCTGTTCATACAATAGTGTGCTTGTCTTCCTCTATCTCCCACTCCTGTGCAACTTCAAGAAAGTGGTGCATGGTTTGGCAAAATGCTGTTTTCATCCCACCTTAAGCGAACAAGTGCAATTGCTATTTGTCATAGCTTTGGTGTGCCGTTGCTTAATGCTTACCAACATTCAGTGGTTCCCAGTCTGTGTCCCAGATTTTTTATAAAGCACTTTAAAACCTCCAGACCAAAGTGATGTACAGTCAAATAAACAAACAAGATGTACACAGCAAAGCTCACACACCATAAAACAAGTACAAGTAAAAAACAAAAGACAATTTAAATGCAATAAAAGCAACAATCTAAAAGAGGTCAATACGCTAAGGAGAAGAGGTGGGAAGTCTGTACAACTTCAAGAAAGTGGCTCATGGTTCGGCAAAAAACCTTTCCTCTGTTTTCATCCCATCCCACCAACAAGTGCAATTACTGTTTGTCATACTGTAGCTTAGGGGTGCCGTTGCTTAGTGCTTACCAACGTTCAGTGGTTTCCAGTCAGTGTAATACATGTAGCATGCACCATACCTCCTCTTTCTTTGCCTTTTTACTGCAATGAATGGTAAATATCGACGCTGTACTTATGTGAAGAAGTTAAGATCACACTTGGTGATTCATTTGTGTTGATTTCTTTTTACACGTTAAGGTTTCTCGATTAAGCGTCAGCGTTGACAGATTAAAGTTGACAGCCTTGGTTTCTACATATGCTGTCTATTCACCAGATTGCCCCTTTTTTATGTTTTTTCCAGTTTTACAAGAAAAAGGTGGTGGAGCTGGGAGAGAAGCTGCTGCCGGCCTTCAACACGCCGACAGGAATCCCCAGAGGAGTCATCAACCTGGGGAGGTGAGTCTCAGCAGCAGCCTTCACTTCCAGAAGTCCTCCATCCCCGATAACAGACAATTTCAAGTTCTCCTGCTGGCTGGCATTAATCAGCACAGATTGCATTTTATTCATCTTGGCAACCAGAGGCAGAGCTTATTTCCAAAACGTGAGCCGAGTGTCAAGTGAGAAATGTCAACAAACAAGAAAGGATCTCACATTGGGTTCATCGTTCCTCTATATCCTCACTTACATGGAATGACACTGAATGTTTACTTTCAGCTGTTGCAATGCCTTGAGACATAAATGTTGCAAAACGATAAAAAATAGATCCAAATCTTTTAATGACAAAAGTGAGAGCCACGTGAATTTTCTGAAATGATAGTTCTAATTTATCGTGGATAAAAAAATAAATGAAGAAAACTAAATTAGCAAAGGAAAACAGGTCTAAACAAACAGGCTCGGTCTCTGTGTGTTGACAATGGAGCATCTGCAGGCTGAGCTTTACAATGACGATAACATTTGGATAAGAATTAATCTGTGTTCATAAACACTTTGGAAGATCACATGAATAATATTTGCATGTATTAAAACGAGTTGTTCATTTTTTATCTGTTCCAACCCATTACCTTTATAATCAAAACATCTTTATTGACACAATTGGGTGTTAATGCCACGGTTACGCATCACAACATCAAGTTGTGTGTGTGTGTGTGTGTGTGTGTGTGTGTGTGTGTGTGTGTGTGTGTGTGTGTGTGTGTGTGTGTGTGTGTGTGTGTGTGTGTGTGTGTGTGTGTGTGTGTGTGTGTGTGTGTGTGTGTGTGTGTGTGTGTGTGTGTGTGTGTGTGTGTGTGTGTGTGTGTGTGTGTGTGTGTGTGTGTGTGTGTGTGTGTGTGTGTGTGTGTGTGTGTGTGTGTGTGTGTGTGGCAGGTCTACAGAGAGGAAATGAGCCTTCTGTATTTTCTTTTTACAATTTAATAGTGAGACAGCTGATGAAAGCTGACTTTCAAATTATCATCGCTAGACTCCGTGCCCACAGCCCGACTCGTGCATGAGCAACAGGGGAGATGTTTTCTAAATGGTATGAAAAAAAAGCTCTTATTATTGATATTTAAAGTTGAATTAATTCCAATAAATCAGAGATACAGGTGAAACCTTTCTTACTTACTCGATGTTATTATTTTTTTACTGAACACGATCCATGACATTAACACTTACATGAAGATATTACAAATACATTACTTAAAGGTTACAAAAATGGTGAGACAGTAGTGAGAAGAAGAACAGTTAAATACATAAGCAGGCTACATACAAAATGGGTTCCTCAGAACAAACAATCACATGCGTCCATTTTTTCTTTTACAAGTGTAAAAACAGTGTTTCCTAAATAGCATCAAACTTCTGAGCCGCTTGTAAAATAGTGAATTTTCTACAATTTCGAATGATCTATAATCCATGGCTTAAAGGTGTGAGGAAACTTTTCTTTCCATTAAATCAGTCTGATCTGTAGAGAGAGATGCAAAAGCTCATATGTTGTGTAATGCTGACTAAAAGGTATATCTTGAGAGCTACTCCGAATACTGCAGTAGTAGCAGAAGGATCTACGGATTAAAATATCTGAAAAGCTTTTGCCTAATGATGAAGTGTGCCATGATCTAAAGTATTACCTTCACACAGCCATGTTTGATTATTGGAAGTTATTCAACTAAATGTAAACTCCTTCTATGTCTGCTTATAAAATCTAAGTTGATTTATTAATAATAATAATAATCCTTATATTTATTATAGCGCTTTATCAAAGACTCTCAAAGCGCTTTACAAATACAGATCATACATGTAATGGTCATCTACTGTGGACAATACCCACAGGAGCAAATTCAGGTGAAGTGTCCAAGGACACAACGGCCTGACGCAGTGGGGCGGAGCGGGTTTCGAACTGGAGTTCCCCAACTCCAGTTCCTGATCTGATGATCAAATGCACAGACCACTGCGCCACCCTCCGCTTCCTCTCTTTCTGTAACCATATTTTGTACGAAACTTCCTGGCACCTGTGCCATCCACCTGCTAGCAATTCCCCAGCAGCCAGTGTGGACAGCTGCCGGAAGATTTAATTACCTCACTCCACCTTTCATTTCTGCTGCATCACCAACACGGTCTGTGGTGCAGATGGGCCGGAGGAACCAGGCCGCCCACAGGGGGTTATAGGGGGACATAGAGTGGAGTGCACACACACACACACACACACACACACACACACACACACACACACACACACACACACACACACACACACACACGTGTCACTTTGAGAAGAACATATGCAATGTGTAGCACAAGCAGTAAGTCAGCTCTGAGCACATGGGGGGTTCTGCTGCTCACATCCGACAGTGTGTGGGAAATATTTTTCTTATACGCAGTAAGTGACGGACTGTTGAGCAACTCTTGGTGCTTTCAGTGTTCTCCTGCATGTTTCTGTTAATGTGACCTGTCAAAAACCTGGAAGGGAAATGTAGCTCCAAGTTTTTTTTTCTGGTTAAATACGCTTTTACATGTAGGTTGAGTTTTAGATATCTGCACATGTATCTTAAAATCTAAAAGTTACTATGAGGGAGGTAGATTATAAGAGTAGATTTTTCCTCTACTGGCGTGTAGTACAGGAACTGAGGCTCAGCTCTGGCGCACTTACCCCTCTATTGTTATTCTCTCTTTATAAGGAGTAGAAAGATTGCTTGATTAAGGGATTAGTTGATGCAGTAAAAACAATAAATTAATACCTTTTCCAGCACAAATCGAAAACATTATCTAGTTCCTGCTTCTTATCTTCTAATCTATATAATGAAAAGATTTATTGAGAAAATAATCATCTGTTCAATATTTACTGAAAATGTCCAGGGACAGGCGCTGAGAATGAACAGCAGCTGATGTGTTGTTCTGGATAATTGTTGTGCTGTCTCTGTGCTGTCTCTGTGTATCTGTCCCGATCACATAAACATTAAATTAATAAATATCTGTAAGTTAGTTTTCTTGAAAAATAAGTGGGTTTCTTTTGTAGCGAGTGACTCTTTTTACACCAGGCTTCTTCATTGTTTATGTACGGAAGAGGATTAGGGCCACCATTTTTTTTGTGAGGATTTGAAAAAAACATGTTTTTTTTTTGTTACAACCAGTCTATGGTTACAACGTGTAAACTTATATACATAAATACGGAAGAGGATTAGGGCCACATGTTTGTTTTTTTTGGGAGGATTTTTTTCTGATTTCAAAGTCAGAATTGTTTTCTCCCAAAAAAAATGTTTTGTGGCCCTAATCCTCTTCCGTATTTATGTATATAAGTTTACACGTTGTAACCATAGACTGGTTGTAACACATTTGATACACGGTCGCTTACAAAATGATTTCAAAAAATGTATTGTTAGCATTTCCTTTTTTTATAAACGCCATTAAAAAAGCTAAAAGATGATCTTGATAGCAACCTAAGTTAAACTTATTTTCTTCAATATGATTTTGTTTGTTTTTTTATATTTTGGGTCAAATTCACTCTTCTCTTCAAAGTAAATTAAAAAAATGTTGCCCAGAAAACTCAATAATTGTACGGTAATTCTGGCAAATTCACACAAATGTAGCATTTTGGACAGACATGTAGATACTGCATCGAGACTGCAATGTGATAAATGAATTACATATATTTAGAGGTCACACTTATCTGTTTGTGTCCCCAGTAAATATCAAAGGGTAGAAATATTTAGGCTAACATTATGCATGACATGTAATATAGATTTTCTTCCACAGCTGATTTAATTTCTGACGGCTATGAGAGAGTGAGTCTGTGTTTGTTAAAGGGCTGATGAGATGAATGAGAGCCGGTGGAAAGTCTCCACCTCCGCTTTGATTGTGAGATTGATTCTTCTCAAAGGAGACTCAGATGTGACTCGAGCCACAGCTTCTAATGATGCAGCCCCCAAACTTTTAATGGACGCATCAGAGTGGAAAACCCTTTGACTCCCCCACCTCCCACCTTTTCCCCATCTACAGCTTACAATTTCAGTTCAATTCATTACCGGATCTGTGATGTTCTGCAGCGTCTATTCGAGGATATGAGAAGTCATTCTGGTACGTTCTGCCTCCAGTGATCAGAGCTTTAGTGCACCGTCTCTGAGACCGCACATTAACGGAGGATTAGATCTGCACGGCGATACTAGCCTTACTGACTCGAGGAAATAAAACATAATGTTCTCCACTGTTCTTGACCTTGGTCTTCGTAGTTTCGGGGTAACTCTTTAAAGGTCTCCTATTATACTGTTTTTCATCAATATATTACATCTCTCTGAAGTGTTTGGCTCCAAACACCAAACAGATCATGCGTTGAAGCATCCCATAATCCCCTCTGTTTCAGCCCTGTTTCCAAAGTGCTGATTCTCTGCCTGTTACTTTAGATGAAAATAAGGAGCCCCTCCCCACGCCCCTCTGAGAGATATTTGGTTAAAAAGAACACAATGGTGCTCTAGGAGGAGATTCAGGTGATAAGGTGGGGGGGTTACCTTGGTTGCTGATTGGCTAATGGGTACACAAGCCAAAAAATCGTTATGACATCATAAAGTGGCCAAAATCTGATCAGCTCATTTTCAGACAGGTTTCTATATAAATGGATCAGAACAAAAAGAGAGAGAATCTTTTTTCCTGAAACTTTCAGAGTCTCTTTCCACAGCCCCTCTGAGTAAAGAGACTCGTAAATGACGTGGAAAAAGTGGATTGTGCATAATAGGTGACCTTTAAAGCTGTCTTCACAGTGAAAACACACAATTTGGCAAGTTTCAAGTCGAGGTTAATGCGACCATAAACCTTCGTAAAGGTGGATGACGGTGCAGTTTATGTTATAGACTTCTTGTGAGTTTATTAAAATATTGTATGTTTAAACTTAAACTTAGGAGAAGAATTTGAAGCTGATCAACTTAATTTGACACATTTGATAGTGCTGCAACCCAAAACTTTTCTTGAATTATTCATACAATAATTGGGTCAATAAAATACAGACAGATCCTTTTGAACATTTACCACTGCCCAAAGTGACGTATTGAAAGGGCATGGGGAAATGTACCGTACCCAGAATATATTTAAAAATAAACAATGAATTGTTTCGGTTATAGAAGAGGGAAACATTTTGGGGATTCATTTTCAGTCAAATGCTAATGGAACATCGATGTATCGTTTCTGCTCTGGTGTTGCATACATTCGAGGAAGAGCGAGTTTATGCGGATGATTCATGGTCCAAGTCTCAAAACCACAAATGATGACAACCGCTGAATGTTCAAATAGATCAATACACTTTGGATGGAAAGCATTATGCACATCTCTGGAGACAGACGTGCGGTGGATGGTTAATGATTTCCATCTGAAAAGGGAACCAAAAAAAGACCCGCCTGTTATGATGCATTAAGCGGGAATCTGAAGAAGAGGCCAAGAGGTCCACCAAGCACTCAGAGCCGGTTACTTTCTGTTACTGAGAGGGACTCACTTCTAAAACTGTGGCTGCTATCAGGAAATAGCTTTGTTGCATCACTCAGTAACAGAGAAAACAACAGTGGCTGTGATTCATGATGTTTGATTGGGTTTTTTGGCGATATAAAAACAGCCTCACATTCAAAATATATATCAAATGTTTTGAATAAAGCCTTTCAATTGTGTTTTATTGTCAGAGTTTTTAGATGTCTTATCTTCACAGTCTACTGTATATTTTCTACTTTGTAATGCTGGTTTAATTCCATTTTTAGATGTTTAAATTCTAGTCTTGTTTATTTCTACTCTTTAATTTTCTCCTTATGTGCAATGGCTTGTTTTGTTTTATATGCTGCTGCAACGCAAACATTTCCCAATGTGGGATCAATAAAGTACCTCATATCATTATTATCTTAAACGACCTTCCCAACAATGCTCCATCACGTTTGTGAATAACTTTTCTAATTGCAATGCAGTGTATGCAACCTTTTTATGAAGGTGTGTTCTCTCTAGAGTCACAGCTGTGAGACTTAGTCCACCTGTTTGGTTTTTGTTGCAGTGGCACCAGTTGGAGCTGGGGCTGGGCCTCAGCAGGGAGCAGCATCCTGGCTGAGTTTGGGACCCTCCACCTCGAGTTCGTCCATCTGTCTGAGCTCTCCAGGAATCCAATCTACACGGAGAAGGTGATATAATTATACAGTTTACACATATAGATCACATTTCCATTCTCACTTTACAGGGCTGAAGGATTGGTAAGAAATCAAATGTTTTGGTCATTTTGACTGATATTGTAGTTTACGCTATTGGAAGGAATTATTATGTTGGCATCATGATTCTGATTAACAATGAAAAATACTATGGTGTGATTTTCTTTTGCACCTGTGTGTACATGAAGTAATAATGATTTAAGTTAAGAAAAAATGGTGTTGGTCAAAAACATCTCTGCTATCATTCTACTTGCATAACAATGGTATGTTTTTAAACAATTTGACATACTTTTGTATTCTGCAGGAGGTTTCCCAGGCTTGAAGCAGTGATAGGGTAGATGTTGAATGTGTAAAACTATTTCCGTGCAGTATCTTGACCATAATACTTTGTACCTTTGCAGGTGATGAACATCAGAAAAGTACTGAACAAGATTGAAAAGCCACACGGCCTGTACCCCAACTTCCTCAGTCCTGTCAGTGGCAACTGGGTCCAACGTAAGTTCTGAGTTAGCTTCATATGGGAGCTTCATTCTGATTAAACATCTGTTAAATTATTGCGAGTAAATGTTTGATATAGAGTTAAGGCCAAGGGCTTTCTGACATTGTTAGAAGAAAAAACATAAGGTGAACAGGATGACACATTATTTTCTTATCTTCTTATCTCTTCATTAAGTTCAAAAATTAAGAATTCAAAGCTTTATTTTATTTATTGTTACGTGCACAACAGCGCCAGCAAAGTATGGCAAAGAGAATCAAGTCCCAGGTTCCTCCAACAATGTAACATCCACTATATTTAACTTTGAGGTCATTTAAGGTCTTCTCACATTTTCTACCTTCCTCATTTCTGTCATGGGGCTCCTCACCGCTGACAGACCTGGAGTCAGCTCACGCACCAAAGCTCTTCAGGCCGCTCGTCTGTGTCACCCACCCATCCGTCTATTCCCTTTCACTTTTAATATCACTTCATAGCAGTGGCTATATAACTCCCAAAGCTCCGGGTTATTAAAATGATAATGAATTCAATTACTTCAGGAAATTGGATCTTTCTAATTTACCTGAAAGGAGCTGGAAAAAAACAAGGTGATAAGGCGTCTCCGGGCCTGAATAGGTGGTAATCTGGATGATTACAGAGGCTAATTGTTGTGGGTGAGCGTGTAAAGAGGCAAACTATATAGTTATCGCCACAAAGGGAGAAACAAAAGCGGTGCTTCACAGCTCACCCTCTCCCGTCTGTGTCAAGGACAAACACAGCAGCTCTGTGATAACCTTGCGGGGGAGTCAACGTGTGTGTGTGTGTGTGTGTGTGTGTGTGTGTGTGTGTGTGTGTGTGTGTGTGTGTGTGTGTGTGTGTGTGTGTGTGTGTGTGTGTGTGTGTGGTGTGTGTGTGTGTGTGGTGTGTGTGTGTGTGTGTGTGTGTGTGTGTGTGTGTGTGTGTGTGTGTGTGTGTGTGTGTGTGTGTGTGTGTGTGTGTGTGTGTGTGTGTGTGCTTTGAGCATAAGTGGAGAGATGCACGCCTCCACTGCAATATCATACTCACCTATAATGAAGGTGTGAACTGTGGAGGATAATCTACAGCCACTCTTTACAGAAAGCTTTAGGCGTGGTACATAACTATTTTCTACCCTCATTGAACAGAGAGTGTGTGGGTTCATGGAACATGATCGTGCACGCCTAGAATTAACCAGAGAAGCAAAGAAAGAGTGACAAAATGTAGACAGTGCAGCATTTATTGGATTTTCTACCACAGGTCACAAAGGATGATGTAACTGTGAATCCAGAAAACCAAACACAGCTTATTCAGACGTGGTGGCCTCTAAAAAGGATTTGTTTATAGAGTTTCAATTAAGATATTTATGTATTATACATATTTAGCATTAGCAGTGTTGCGGGCGCCTGAGGCTTCAGATTTTCCTTGCCAACGACTTCTTAACTGGCATTATTTTGCATATGATGAATACAAACAATAATGCAGTAGCAGTGTTACATAAAGGTGCTTAAGGTATAATTCATTAGATGAATGGATATATAAGTGGTATATAATTGATTTATTCTTAATATATATATTTAAGTTTTAAGCCCTTTATGAGATAATTAACTTCCCATCTTTTGTAAGGCAAGGCAAGTTTATTTATGTAGCACCTTTCAACACACAGCAATTCAAAGTGCTTTACAAAAATGAAAGACATTAAGAGCATTAAGAAACATATTATAAAATAATTTCATCATCACTCATTTAAAAGCAAGGATATTAATTGGAATGTTATAAGATAATAAAACATGAATAACAAAGGTACATGAATTAAAGTTAGAGTGCAATGTGAGATACATACTTCTGAAATGTTTATGTCTGACTCTCAGGCCCCATCCACACGGAAACGAAAATGAAAACAAACCGATGTCGATGTCAAAAAAGTATTCCATCCACACGGAATCGGCTCAAGAAACGTGTCCGTCCACACGAGACCGCTCAACCTCCTGACGCTGTAGTACATATGCCGGGCCTGTAAGTGGCGCTGTACTTCCGCCACAAAATACACCAAAAGCAGCGCCCCCGAGCATGGTTGCCATGGTTGCCTGGTTGCCCTTCTGTTTATTCTCCGCGGTGAATTTAGCAACATGTAGTTCATGTAGTTCTCCATGTCCACTTGTTGCTGATGGTTGTGGTAGAGGCGCTGTAGATTGTTGCACTAACATCTGTATCAAGGTCAGTAGCGTCTGGAGCACGAAAGCAACCCTGTGATCCGCCGTTGTTGTTGTTGTTGTTGTTGTTGACGAAACACATCAGCAATGACGTGGGTGATGCAGGGGTGAGCAGCAGAGAGAGGCGGGGCTATGGCTTCATTGTTATCAGGAAATTACCGTATAGGGCGTACCCACAGAGCCGTTTTGGCCCCCCAGAACGTTTCGTCCGCAGATCTACCCACCTTGGGAGCCGTTGTCGTTATCCGCGTTTCCGTGTCGGCCTCGTGTGAACGAACCGTCTATACCAGAGGTGCCCAGTACGTCGACTGCGGTGCTGGCAGAGTCATTCATATAAAGAAAATCCGTTAAAATAGACAAAACAGGTTTTGATCCCTCCTCCCTTGGCCTCCCTGCCACTTAATTCAGGAGTTTACTTGATTGACAGAAAAAGCGACCTATCGCTTTCCAGTCTGTTAACCCAGAATGCAAAGCGATACAAAATCAGTCAAGTGCCGGGAAAACTCAAATTAAGTTAAAGAGACAAACAAGAGACAAACAACAAAATGAGTGCGGGACCGTGCAAAAAGCTAAAGACATACCACTTCCACACAGAATGGGAGGAAGAATATTTGTTATGTCACATTCAAAGGTTATGTGCCTTATTTGTAAAGCAAGCGTCGCTCTGCCAAAGAAAGGTAACGTGGAGAGGCATTATCGGAGTGCTCACAAGGCATATGACAGCGACTTCCCTCCGAGTAGCGAGTTGAGAAAGAGAAAGGTCATGTATTATTGCTACAAAAACATTATCTCGCAGTCTTAGTGTGGCCAACTCGTTTCTAAAATGCAAAAAGACAAACAAATGCGTCTATGGTCGCTGTATTTTCGACCTTTCCAATCGAAAAGGAGATCTCTCTCTCCCCCGTCTGTGTGCGAGGGGGCGGGGCAGTTTACACACACACAGCTGCTACATGCAGCAACACACGGCGGGGATGGCGGAGAGAAGCGCTCCAAGGTGTGGTTAAATGTTACCCGTCTTGAGGTGGACAATGCTCCTTGCCAAGGGTGTTTAGCATGTGAGGGCGGTAACACGAGCAATTTGTCTAAACATTTATCAAAAGTGCTCCACATTCAGACGGAGGAATGCACCGGGTTCGACTGTCTTTCTAGCAGCGCTGTAGCTCCATCCACAAGTAACGTTTCCACGTCAGGTGTTATGTATGCTAGCAGCAACACACGGAGTTAACTACATTATACAAACCTGGGTTAATGATTAGAGGTAACTGAGTTATTTATTTTGTTAAAGTTTCAGCTATTCTGTTTACAGTTCTGTCATCAGATTATTTAATACGATTTGTTAAAACATTGTTGTTTCTTTTGATGTGAAATATTATTTATTTAATTTAAATAAAAAACAATGTTAGTTTTGTTCACAATTTGTTAATTTAATAATATATGTATTTTTGAATCAAGTATTCATCTTTATTGTCTTCATTGTTAGTTTCCACATGCCTAAAACAACCTCAAGCTAAATCCAAAAGTTGATGGCTAAATAAGAGCGCTTGAGAAATTGTGCAAGGCATACAGTAATAGTCCGAATAGTCGATTAATCGTTTCATTAATCGATAGATTAATCGAATATCAAATTAGTCGTTTGTTGCAGCACTATTGTAGTTATCCCAGGTATAAATAAAACGTGTTATTCAGCAACCCTTGCAATTTGGGATTGCAAGCTGGTCATTTCAAAAGTAGCTCACCAGCCAAAAAAGTGTGGGCACCCCTGGTCTATACGATAGAGAACTGTAGCGGATACAACCCGTTTCGTCTCCGTGTGGACAGGGTCTCACTCATTGCTAACCTTTTAGCAGAAATAGTTTTCCTCGACCTCACTTTCTTTCTACTTTCTTTTTTAACTCATCCTTTAGTTATTTCAAGTGTTTCATGCTAAACGAACCCCCCTTTTGAAAATGCTAATCTGCAACCCAATATTCCAAAAATTCAACGAATCCTGTCCATATTTGTGTAGCATATAAAATGTATTTGCTCCCAGACATTCATGTGGCTTGCTAGTTTTGGACCCCATCTGTAACCCCAGTACACGTAGAGGACTTTGTAGCTAGCAGTAGTGACATTGTTTGCTACAGGTCCAACACTATCCACTGTCACAGGAATCAATCTTTTAGTTTAAAAGTGTACAACATCTTCCAACAGCTAGTAATTTGCATACAAAAACACTCGTTGTTCTTTTGAGCCAACCTTTCAACGCTCCTTTAGTCTTTTTTTTGCCCTGCAGATTGAGCTGATTGTGACCCTCCTCTTCCTCTCCTCAGATCACGTCTCCATCGGGGGCCTCGGGGACAGTTTCTACGAGTATCTGATCAAATCATATCTGATGTCAGACAAGTCGGACGACGACGCAAAGAAGATGTACTACGGCGCGCTGGAGGTACGGACATTTTAATCTTCCATTTCACGCCCAGGCATGGCTCCTTTAGCCGAAACCATAAAAGTTACAGTAATTTGAATATGCCTGCGATCAAACAGAGTGGAAAGTGATTTACACCTAAGAGGAATGAGAGGTACACCGCTTAAAGTTTTAGAGGAGAGTTAAAGGCTGAACTTTTTTAATGTAATATATGACTTATTTATGGAAAGCGACACAATGCTCGTTTGATATTCAGCTCATATTTTGAGTCAAAACATGAATAATAAGAAGGCAGAAGAGTGTTCTGCCCTTTATTCTTGCTGTTTTAAAGATGATTAAGTATTTTGCAAGTTGAAGCCTTTATTAATGATCATAGCCGGACACTTAATCAATGAGTGTTGCATTGAATACCGTAATAAAATGTCTCATCAAGTTCATAATTTGACATTAATAAAGAGTCATTTCTGCCGCCTATTTTTTAAGATCTGTTAAACGGAGAGTGACACGACGTTAAGCTTGTTTTTTAATTCCTGTTTGCTCACCTGCTTTATGTAAAGTGTTCTGCTGCATGTTTATTCATCCACAGAATCGCATAAATGAATATTGAAATAATAGAGAGCCAGTGCCTGTCATCTTGTTGTTTTTCACCTCATATTGAGGGTAAACTGTGAAAAAAGGCATACATTGAATCCCTCTTTGTGCATATTTATTACGAAGTTGCTGTGATATTAACATTAATCTGATAAAATAAATGTACTTGTTGCCAGTTTTACAACAATTTCCAACCATTTATGTGCTGACTTTTAAAGGTCCCATGTCATGGCCATTTCTACTGATCATAATTCCATTGTTGAGGTCTACTAAAATAAATGTATATTGTACAATGTTCCAAACTCACATTGGTTTCTCACAGCATCTCTGTATAGTATGTATATTCACTCTCTGTCCTAAACGGCTTGTTGGAGCTCCTGCCCCCCCTCCCTGTGAGCCCAGTGGCCGTCTGCGAGACAGCGATACACCGCGAAACTCAGCCTGTGCACACACACCTGCAGCCTGGCTGTGAGTTTGTGTGTTTGCCCAGGCTGAGTTCTGCGGTGTCTCGCTGTCTCGCCGACCCCACACCAGTGAGCCAGCTCAGTGTCCCGCTCCTCGCAGCAGTCAGCCTCGCGACCAGTGGCGGCCGGCCCATAGAGGCGCTAGGGGTGCCGCCCCACCTCTTCCCACATACAAACGTGTATTACAATTAAATCACGGTAAAATATGTTCATCTTGTTGTAGTTGTAGCCCCCTTGCCAGCGATTCTCTCTCTAGTTTAGCATGCTCAGCCCGACTCAGCCTGGTTGTTCCTGGCCCTAGAACCACGAAAAAAGGTGAATTAGGACCCGCTAGCCGGTGTTATGCCGTAGGTTGAAGCCTTGCCGTGGATTGAAGCCCTGCTCGCGGGGACGCGCAAAGGTGATGTCATCGCCTGTATTGAGCGTTCGCCGTTTTCTAAGCTTTTTTCACCTTTTTTCTCTCTTTTGAATGATATATCAGATTAAACAGCAAACGGCTGAATAAATAATGTGCATACAATTGCGAGGAGGCTCGTTTTAAGGACACGTTTTTCAGATCTGTCACAATCTTCGTATTGGAATAAACTTACGTTTTTGAGTGTATAGTCCCACTCTGTTATATTCCTCCTTCCTACAGAACAGACAATGACAGGATAATATGTGATTTGTCAGTATAGTCCTATTTCTTAAAACCTTCTCTGTTGTTTAAGTGTCTGATAACCACGAATAGTAAGCAATGATATAACAGTAATGATATCACATGATCATGTCAGACACTGTTTTTATTTTCAATCAAGCCTAAAAGATAATGTGTTCAAACTGGCTTCACTCACTTGAATTGCTCCTTTGAATATCATTTTTATATATCCTACTCAACACATGTTTGTATTGTAATGCCACTCATATTTTTTTTAATTGTATTTTAAAGTGACATTGAATGCTTTGAAAGGTGCCCTAAAATAAAGTGTATTATTGATCTTATATCTGTGCCTCTATTACATTACATTTCATTTTCTATCACACTATTAATGTTCCTTATTTTAGACTAGGTTAATCCTGGTGTCAATAGGGAAGATCTGCACTGTTCTCACATAACATGTTCAGAGCAGGTATTTCTCCTGCCGGATTTGGAACCCCCCCTATATCTTTGGCCAGGATAGTCACAACTTCACCAAAATCACACTGGTGCTTGCTGTCCCCCTCTAGTTTGTGCTCACAAAAGCATTTTACTCTGGGCCCTGCAGGTGAAAAACTAAAGAGGGGCTTCAAAATCCGGCAGATCAGGTGTTGGTGCTGCCTGATATGGAAGTTGTCTTTATTTGTGTACCTGCTGGGCCCAGAGTGAAATGCTTTTGTGAGCATAAACTAGAGGGGAACATGCAACACCAGTGTGATTTTGGTGAAGTTGTGACTGTCCTGGACAAAGTTGTAGGGGGGGGTGCCATATCTGGCAGGAGAAATACCTGCTCTGCTGAACATGTTATAGAGAACAGTGCAGATCTAAAATAAGGAACATTAATAGTGTGACCACAGATATAAGATCAATAATACACTTTATTTTAGGGCACCTTTCAAAGCATTCAATGTCACCTTCAAATACAAAATAAAATATGAGTGGCATTACAATACAAACATGTGTTGAGTAGGAAACCACAGAGGAAAATTACATTCAAAGGAGCAATTAAAGTGAGTGAAGCCAGTTTGAACACATTATCTTTTAGGCTTGCTTGAAAATAACACAGTGTCTGACATGATCATATATGTGATATCATTACTGTTATATAATTGCTTACTATTCGTGGTTAACTTAAACAACAGAGAAGGTTTTAAGAAATAGGACTATACTGACAAATGACATAATATCCTGTCATTGTCTGTTCTGTAGGAAGGAGGAACATAGCAGAGTGGGACTGCACTCAAAAACGGAAGTTTGTTCCAATACGAAGATGGTGACTATCTGAAAAGTGTCCTTAAAACGAGCCTCCTAGCAATTGTATGCACATTATTTATTCAGCCGTTTGCTGTTTAATCTGATGGGAAATATATCATTCAAAAGAGAGAGAAAAGCTTATTAAACTAGACGAACGCGCAATACAGGCGATGACGTCACGTTTGCGCGTCCCCGCGAACAAGGCTTCAATCCACGGCAAGGCTTCAACCTACGGCATAACACCGGTACTACAGTAGGCCAAGTGGAAACGCAACCAAAAACGGGCCCTGCACGGCTCGGCACTGTCTGTGTCATGGCGAATACAGTCGCTGGTTTATTTATGTCTGTAGGCCGTTGTTATGAGTATGGAGTGAGCTACAACGTTAGCTTAGCCTGGTCGGCCCAATCTCCATTCAGAAAACAAGCATTCTAAAAGGTTTTTCGCCTGCCGTCTGTCTGCAGACTTGTCAAAGCATTAGTTCATGGTTTTTACTAACCGGTATCAGTATGTTGTTACGTCGGCATCATTTAGAAACGTGTATTACAATTTAATCACGGTAAAATATGTTCATTTTGTTGTAGTTGTAGCTCCCGAGCCAGAGCGTCTTGGTTGAATGATGCGAGTAAACACAGCTGGCAGCCGCGGTGAAACTCGAGCGACTAGAGCGATGCGATAGGAGCGTTTAGAGTGAAGCGAATATTCGCCTGAACGCAGCATTAAAGCGAGCTCCGCGCTGCACTGGAAACGCACCATTACACCACCAGAAGTCCTAATTTAAGGGGTCATTTCTCCCCAAAAAAAATAGTTTACTCACTATATCAATAGCCCCACCAAAAATATTTTCCACCAGCCGCCACTGCTCGCAACGTCCCGCCAAGTGTGTCTGTGTGTGAGGAAGTCGAAACGTAACGGCTCCGCGGACGTAATGTAACTATACCCGAAATACGTCACTATCCTTTTATCCTTTGTCGGGACGGGTGGCGCAGTGGTCTGTGCATCTGATCATCAGATCAAGGGGGAGTGCTGGGGAACTCCAGTTCGAAACCCGCTCCTGCCGCCACTGCGTCAGGCCGTTGTGTCCTTGGGCAAGACACTTCAAGATGGACGGTGTGGCGCAGTGCGCTGTGCAATGATCATCAGATCAAGGGGTGAAACCCGCTGCGTCTGTAAAGCCGTTGTGTCCTTGGGCAAGACACTTCACCTGAACTTGCTCCTGTGGGTATTGTCCACAGTACATGACCATTGCATGTATGTGTAATGTGTATTTGTGAAGCGCTTTGAGCATCTGGAAAAGCGCTATAATAAATATAAGGAATTATTAATTATTATTATTATCCATAGATTATTGACATGTCTCTCTCCTATATGCATTCAGTGGATCAGAAGCGGAGGTAGAGCTGTAATGGATGCTTTTATTCCGAGCACTATAGCGTGATTATACACAGCAGGAGCATTGTTCTGACAGCGATGCTCTCAGTGGAACGGACATAAGGCTTCCTGATACTGCTTAATGTGATTAGACAGACACTGACTTTTTTGTAGCAAAAGGAGCACTCCCACCCACGACCTGCAGAAAGAAAAAAAACTCACAGCTGGCTTTACACATACACATGTTTTTTAGCTTAATATAGATAATGTCAGAGTAAAGCACATTCCCTCCGGCTACAATTACGGTATCAGAGACAATGACTTCATATTGCCATTGATATTTCCTCAGTTCTCATCCGAGGGTCAAGCCAGAGGCAGAAGCACTAATTACAGACGCCCTCTCTCCCCTGTGACTTGGTATTTAAATGGCCACGGACCCCCACTCTATCAGATTAAGTCATATACTGTGTGTTCATACAGAGATCTAAGGTGAAGGCTCATTATCTTTGGCATTCAACTAAAAGTAGACTAATTAAAACACTGTTGTATGAGGGAACAATTTCCAATTATACTATGCCATGATTACAGCTCATTAGAGGGGGATTCATCAGTCTCAGCCCTCAAGAAAAACTTGGTATAGAAACATGGTATTTATCAGCTTTCATATTATACACATTAGTTCGTTTTGTCATTAGCAGGTTTCATCTAAATTAACCCTCGTTTAGAAAGACAGGTTTTCCTGTACAGTATCACAGCAGTGGTTAAAGGGATGGTAGGTCACATTCACTGGGTCATTTGAAATTCAAATATCCCACTCCACAAACCAAATGTGGGTGAGGATTTCTTCATTTCCTCCTCTTTTCTTTGTAAGCTCATCATGAAAGAGCTGTTACAAAATAATGAATGGTTGGACCTGAGATTCAAGAGAGGATTTACACTTTTAATTAACAGCACTCGTACAAACCGGCATTCAAATGCATAATGAGCATCATGCCAGACAGAATGAACACGAGATGAAGCGAGAGAAATGTAAATAAGAGGGAATGATGAGATATTATCTGTGTCTTAAAAAGCATCAAGCATTTAAAGTATACACAGCTGTAAAGAGGCAGAAAGGAACAAAACCTGACGTTAAGATTTCTTATAAAAGATAGAGATTTCTTTCTTTGACTCGGACATCTCCCTTTTTTTCCCTTTGCTTCGTCTCATGTGTTTTGATCGTGTATAAAAGGATCTGTCCTGGACGTCTTCTTCACAGGGTATCAGATGAAATCCCTCAGAGATATGCCTTCCTATTTTACAACACATACATCATTTAACATTTAAATGCAGACATGTTAGACTCATCCCTCATGTGTGTGTAGGAGGATTGTTCATATATACAGGCTTTTATAGAAAACACTGATATCATTCTATTCTAAAAACACTTGGGTGTTTGGGAGTAAAACCTCCAATTCTTTTGGAGTCAATATTAAGTAGTGTGCTTATTAACTGGCTTAATGTAGCACAGTTAAGGCTAGGTGGCTTCGGTTTTGCCAGTACAAGTATTGCAAACAAAGATTTATTTCACATAAAGTGTAAAGCCCACATACAGTACTGTAACCTCAGATCATGTCTGTTTACTCACCTGGCTGGAAGAGAACTCTCTCTTTAGCTTCTCTAAATTATTGGACTTAACTCCCACTGTACATTTATATTAATTTTAATATTGAATAATCGATTTCTTACACAATAATATCCTGCATTGTATTTCTTACTGGAAAGTTGTATTTCCACATATTTTCAATAACCACGTATATATTTATTTTTTACTTTTTATTACTATTTCAGAAATATTTTGACTGTTTATTTCTAGTGTCTTAATTTCTCTTATGTACATAGCATGTTTTGATGCTGCTGCAACGCAAACATGTCCCAAATTGGGATCAATAAAGTATCTATCTATCCATCCATCCATCCATCTATCTATCCATCCATCGCATCCATCTATCTATCTATCCATCCATCCATCTCTCTATCTATCTATCTATCTCTCTATCTATCCATCTCTCTATCCGTCTCTCTATCTATCCATCCATCTATCCATCTAGCTATCTATCTCTCTATCCATCTATCCATCCATCTATCTATTAAACCCTCCTGACCGTGTGTTCCTGCAGGCGATTGAAGCTAACCTGGTGCAGAAGTCCCCCGGCGGTCTGACCTACATGGCAGAGTGGAGGGGGGGGATCCTGGACCACAAGATGGGCCACCTGGCCTGCTTCTCTGGGGGCATGATCGGCATTGGGGCGGACGATGGAGAGCCGGAGAAGAGGCAGCACTACCTGGACCTGGCTGCTGAGATCACACACACCTGCCACGAGAGCTACACCCGCTCAGGTGAGAGGACGGGGACGGGGGGGGGGGGGAGGGCAAGACTGAACTGCTCCTGCCCATTTAGTTTTGGATTGAATATATATATAATTTGGCGCTTACACATTCCATCTCGCCAATGTATTTTGCACGAGGAGCAGAGAGTGGCCCACTGTTTGTTGTCCTGCAAGGCAAGTTTATCAGAATCAGAATACCTTCATTAGTTAGAGGGGAAATATACATTGTTACAGCAGAAAAGAGCCAGACAGCTTAATGTTACCTAGGAAGCATGCATAAAAAAATATTAAAGATAAAAAAATTATAATTAAAAATTAAAAAAATTAAAAAAGTTACATAATTTACAAAATACACATCCTGTAACAGTTCTTAGGATTTAGCAGCTAAGTATATATTGCACAGTTATTAACGGCATTTGTACTATATATATATAGTACATATTGCACATAGTTGGTTGGTATTTAACAACAAGGGGTGTTATAGCACATCTCAACACAACGCAGTTCTTATTTTACTTTTTATGTATTTGTAATTATACTAGAGATAGAGTCCTGAATCCAGCTCCTATTTGTGCACAACCAAACTTAATAACGTGTTTTAGAAACACAGTTATGCTCACTGTTTGGTCTCTTCTTAGACAAACTTAGAAGACAGCTCACCAGCACAAAACATATAAACCGGTTACGAGCCGTCAAGCCCCACCGCTTTATTAACATGGCAGTCAGCTAACAGCATGTGTGGAAGCTAAACCATAGCTTCGTTAAAATATTTAATTTCCTGCCTTACTGGTTGGAATATCTCTGCAGAACATTCCATGCATCAACAGAAATGACTGGCAGAGTGAGAAGGAGAAAGATCATTTTGTTTTTGAATAACATTTGGAAATATTCTAGCCTGAAGCGTTATGGAAAAAACATCTTCTGACTAAAGAGGATCTGAATGAGCAGTCAAATATTTCTTAGGTACATGAAAACATGTCAGTTTTATTTTTAAGTTATAGCCATGCTTCCCATCATCTGAAATTAAAACGTATTTATTTGGTGTTCTTACTCGTTGGATCCAGCTCATTTCGTGTTTTAGACATCCAGACTATTCTAATTCAAAAGGTTATGATTCATCACTGCATCACTATATCTGTCTTGTTAGGAGAGGTTAGGTGGCTTTACAGTGAAAGGAAAAGTGTTGTCGCGCCACATGTTAAATGAAATAGGCCGCGGGCATTTTAATTTTGCACTGACTCAAAATGAGAATCGTTCTCCGCGGCTTCACCTCGACAGAGAGACGACAGGCCGTAATAAGGAGCAGCGGAGAATTAAAGTCCTCGATTATTCTCCAACATCTCACAGCTGCAGGCAGCAAACATGGAGCTGTCTCTGAGTGTGTTACACACTGATAATCACATTCTGAGGAAGAATAAAAAGAGACAAGGTGAGAACATGTAGATAAAGTATGGACGAGTAGACAAGACATACAGGTATTTACTGTTGCTGCGATATATAATCAGAAACAGGTTTATTACCAGGTACGAGGAATTTGACTTGGTGTCGTACTGCATACATAAAAGTTAAAAAAAAATAAAAATACAGTAAAATATAACAGTATTTACATAGAAATTAAATGGAATAAAATATGGAATAAAAATCGGCAGTAATAAAAAAATTAAAACATATATTGTTGTACTTTTTAATGAGGGAGAAAAGACGATTTACCCAAAAGGAAAATGCAATCGAGGAAGAGTTTCCAGCAACAAGCATGGCCTCGTTTTTTTTCCGTTGGAACGACCATTATTTGATCTCTTTTCTCCCTCATCTATCTCAGCTCTGACAATAATCTCCTCTGCTAATTTCAAGCTTCTTTTTTACCCCCTTTTCTGTTGGGTGGGCTGTAAGGCTTTGTCGGTGAGATCTCACCGCATAACAGGTTCCTTGATACGCTTGAAATGCTTTTGATCTGCAGACCCACGAGACTTCTCTGGCTCTCTCCTCCACCAGGTTTCTCTGCGCTCATTTAAAAAGGACCGATTGGTGCTTAGCAGCTTTCGGGTTATCCGTCTGCAGGAAAAGAGAGAAAGAGAGGAGTGAGATTTGCGATTGCACGTGTGTAAAATGGCTGCTCTCTGGCTGTGTCTTAAACACAGACACCATAAAGACTCTCCTTCTGCTGCTGCTGCTCTGAAACCCCGCCAGCTTCACAGCACACTGATGCTGGAAAATGGAGATCTCATGGGAAGCAGAAGGAAGATGAAAAGGTTATTGGTTTAAGAGGGAAAAAAGTGGTTATAGACTTTTAATGGTTAGCTTTCTGCTATTGAGATATGTGAGCTGATAGAGTTAAACCTTTATCACTTAGGGCTGTCACTTCTGATTTCCCACACTGTTTAAATATAGGAATGAAATACCTTTATGATCTGAACGCATTAATGCTCAGCAGGGAATTCACAGGAAACAATAAGACTTTGTTGTCTGGAGGGATTTACTGCAGTGTGTTGAGGCAAAAGGAAACCGGTGGATAAGAAGATAGTTGGGAACGTGTTTTCTATTCAGGCCCCAAAGCAGGAGTAACGAATCCTGAGACAAGACTTCTAAATTGAGTTTGACAGAGGCGTGCTAATCATCTTTAGAACTTGTGCAAAACTCGATTGTGTTGTCTGCGCCGGAGTTACAGATGATCCTCTGCTGAATTAGCGTTAGCATTCCAATCAACAGCACAGATAATTATTTAGTGCAAAACCGGCGGGAAACAGGCCGTCAGGAGGCAGGAAGCACCCAGAGGTGAAGAATCAGAAGGATGTGAGAACAGAGGAGCTGTGGAGGGACGGGGGGGAAGTGTGAGTTTGATGTTGGTTTTTCAAGAGAAAAGGAGTTGAGTTTTTGACCTCTACTAGCACTATGACATTACACAGTTACTCACATATTTACTGCCGAGACGTTTTACACATACAAGGAATTTCCTTAATTGTTCTTTTTGTCGCTGCTTTTAATTGAACTATTCACATCTTCAACTGCACTGTAACTTTTATCCATGTATTTTTTCTTTTAATGTTTTATTTTATCGCCTTTAAACTGTGGGGTTTCTCCGGAAGTTTTTCCTTGTACGATGTGAGGGTCTAAGGACAGCGGGTGTCGTATTGTCATACTGATATTCTGTACACACTGTGAAGTCCACTGAGACAAATGTAACATTTGTGATATTGGGCTATATAAATAAACATTGATGATTGATTGATTGATTGATTGATTGATTGATTGATTGATTGATTGATTGGTTGATTGATTGATTATCTTTGCTTTTTAATGACTGACTTTAAATGCCCTTTTCTTAATGTCTTACATTTTAAACTTGCCTAATGTAAACAAACACAGTTAACACAGCAAAATCATTTAAGTTATTTAATAAGAGTACATTTAGAAATACTATACAGGCAAGGAAAATCAATAAGAATATGACAAATTACTGTAAAAAGAATTGTGCCGTATATCTGAATTTCAAGTGAAGGGGGCATGCATTTTAAAGAGAGCATTGTGCAGACATTTGAAACATGTATATTAGATATTCTGCATTTTAAGATTTCAATAATACCTAGGATGTGCTTGACACAGGAAATGTTTTTATGCAAATGAAAACGGGATCATCTTAATTGTCTAGCCTGAAACATGGAAACTAACAATTATAAAAAGGGCTCTGGACTGTGGTGATGGTCATTGAAAGGCAGGAAAGACAGAAATACTCCAGTGTGCTTAGATTTGTTTGATATGGGATTGATTGCAGATCCGGTAGAGGTGCTGACTGCAGAAATATAAATGTTTTGTTTCTCTTTTGTCTCCATCAGCCACCAAACTGGGCCCGGAGGCGTTCCGATTTGACAGCGGAGGAGAAGCCACGGCCACCAGACTGAACGACAGATACTACATCCTCCGCCCAGAGGTCATCGAGAGCTACATGTACATGTGGAGGCTGACCCATGACCCCAAGTACAGAGAGTGGGGGTGGGAGGCTGTTCAGGTGAGACACCCCAACACAGGTTACGTTAAATAACGCTGTTTTTGGGAGATGAGAAATATGTATTGAAACTAGCCCTGTTGGCAAAGCTGAGATACTTAGAGTCAGAGGATATGATCGTCAGAACCTCGGTAAACCTTTTTAATGTTGTTCAGTCTTTCAGTGGAGCATGATGTAAACACCACATTTAGTTTCCTTGATTACGCTAATGCTTAGTCTTGTTTATCCTGTCTTGCACAGTAATGGCCCCATCATAACCAACCAAATGACGGTGTGACAGTACCTTTCGGAACATTTTAAATCAAAGCTTTTGTAACTGTAAATGTTAGCCGTAATGTAGTGATTGCATTGTTATTATCCTCCCATTTTATTATAAACAATTACTTTTTTTTGGGGTCCCGTATCTGTCTTTTGATCAATACTTACTATTCAGGGACAGTTTTAGTCTAGATAGGTTTGCATTTTGTGAGACGACAACTTGCTGGAACCGTCCAATCTACATGACAGTTACATACATTTCAATAAGTCAATGTGAACAGAAACTGGCCCAAATAAACTGAAATAAAAGATACACTATGAACAAACTTTAAGAAGCGTGCCAGCCTATCAAACCTTAATCCAACACTCTTCATTTAAAGTAATGTAGAGGCAGTTACTTCCTCCATTGCATGATAAAACCTGCTGTGTGGATTTCTAGTCCTTGAATCTAATACTTGTGTAAATGTAATATCCGTAAATAAATATCGTCTTATATTCAGTCTGGTAAGGTTCAAATAATAATTGCGTGTTCTGATTAAGTGGGAGATGCAGTACATTATAATGTAACAACCTAAACCAAGTAGTAGCTTGGAGTCAGATTTTATAAAATGTACCCACCTTTCATGTCAAGCCCCTTTAACACCCTCAATTACCCCCCGCCAGCCCCCCTGATATTGCGTGGCACTATACATTAGCGTGAGGATCAGGCGGCGGCAGTAGGTGAAGGTTGAGCACTATTATTAATGTAGCAATCGACAGGACATTAGCTTCAGTAAACTGCAGAGGGCTGCCATGAAAGATTCCACGTTAATTGAGTGTGCAGAGAAGTGGAGGGATCACGCTAAAGACACTGACAGTCCTTTAATTATCGGGCACAAAGGTTGCGAGCGGTGCACAATGCGTCTGTTCGTGAACATCAAGCATTAACACGTCGGGGTCTTTGTTAATTAGCACATATAAGCCAGACCTTTGTAGCAGGTAGTAATGGGCTAATCCGCTTGGCTAGCTCAGCCACTCTCCATTAGCTCTTGTCAGATTTAGCTTCGCTCAGGCTTTGACATGTTTCACCATCATTTACTTTTCCTTAGTGCACATAGACACACGTTATTTTACGAGTAGAGGATTTGAGTTTTTATTTGTCAAAATATATCAGACTGAATATGTTTTCCTCACAGTACAGTGGAGATAAAGGTGAAAACTGATTAAGTGGGTGAATAAATGAATGAGGTAGTGTTGATTCTATTCAGCCATAACTTGAGAGGAAAAAATAAAAAATGTGTAGATGCAACATTTGGAAGAAATACCTAATTTAGCGATTATTTTGATCCATAATACAATTTCCATATGGTTTACATATTCAAATTATATAAAATATGTTAATGATTTGGTTTTAAAGATAATTTGCGTCAAACACATATGTTGTATTAAGTCTATAGAATAAAATGTGCAACCTTGAATGTCTCTGCACATCTGCACTTTAACACATATTGTGCCTGCGATTTGAATATTGCACCATTTTGCGATTACAATAAACTCAATTGAATGTGCAGACCTAATGCATTTTCACATTTAAACAAGCCTTATTATGCTTTTTGGGGGTTTCATATCATGTCACAGTAGAGGCACCATATAAACAAATATGAACCTGAAAATGAGCGTAATGTGTCCTCATAAACCCTGACCTCTCACCTCTCAGGCGCTGGAGCAGCACTGCAGGGTGGAGTCCGGCTTCTCGGGGATCCGTGACGTTTACACCCTGACAGCGAGCCACGACAACATGCAGCAGAGCTTCTTCCTCTCAGAAACACTCAAGTAAGTCCTGTTTCCTCAGCACATCGCCGTGTGGCAGATGGCACTTTACAATCTGCATGTATAACCATCAAAGATATAGAAAGTAATAATAGGATCCAAAGCTGGAGCGTCATCCATTCTGCGAGTCAGACATCAGTGCACTGATTCCAATCACACTTTGAATGAGATCTTCTCCATTTCCCTTGTGAATGAAAATAAATCAGGGCCGACTGTAGGGTCACTTAGCAACACACAAATATTCAGGGTGCTACGTCAGCCAGTAGACGATAAACAGCTTTTTGTGGGTGCATATTCTGGTCAGCAGTCTCCAGAAAACTTTAAACAGCAGACTGCCTCACCATCCCTAATGCTCCCACTTTAGAGCGACTCATCTTGAATTGCTCGTGAATAATTAAGCGAGACTAGATTGAGCTGGCAAAGCTATCACCAGCTGGGGACAGGGGTTTTTATTTTGTGTTTACACTGTGTCTCTATGTGTAGTTGATTACTTTGTGGAATGAGATAAATAATACCAAATAAAGCAAATAAATGATGATGTATTAAGATAAAATAAGATCCCCAGAAGTAATTTGACAAGCTATCCAGCAGCGTCATTTGTTTCCTCTTTTTTATTATGTTGTCTCGTCTGCGCTGTCCCCTTTAACACTGTACATTTCCTCTCTGTGGGACAAAGAAAGGATTTCTGATTGTGATAGGGTTAAGCTACGATATGACTGACTTACTCTAAAAGGAAGAATTGGCACTCCTTTGGAAATCTGAAGAATTGTACTCAAGGAGCCGAGATGTTTAGTTTATGTATTTATTTAATCGTTTATTTGGTAGGTACATTGCACATTAATGAAAACTTAAAACAATAAATGTGCCGAGCGTAAATATGCCGGATTTAGCTTTGAGCTACTTTCCATCCGCAGTCCCTCACATAAAACATTTACAAACATAGAAAATACAAATACATGAAATGCAAGAAAAGAGCAAGAGCAGAATATACAAGTATTATTACATGGCAATACAATTAGTTTATTCTTTATAGTGTCGTGGATCAACTGTCACAAACCGTACATGTGGGATTATGGGGCAGCTTTAGCAAACATTGCTAATTTCCAGCTGGTGTCCCCGGCCAGATGATAATAGGCACACTTCAAATCAACAGCATTAGTTATAGAAAAAGGATGAAAGATAAGTAGATACAGGCGAAAGGATAAAAGAGAACAATACAATGCAAACAACACACATTACTACATACATGTCACATATAGCACATAACAGAAACGAGGGGCATCATCCATATCCAACACAGACTAGTGTGTGCAGGTGTAGTTCTCAGTGAACCATGTTGTTTATATGTAAATGATGTTTTTCCTGTACTCAGGTATCTGTACCTGCTGTTCTCTGATGACGACCTCCTCTCTCTGGAGGACTGGGTCTTCAACACAGAAGCCCACCCGCTGCCCATCATCCGCAGGAGCTGCCTGGAGGACCCGGCCCCACAGGACAAGACGGTCTCCGAATAGGACTGAACTCCAACCACCACAGAGACATTTGCACAGTTCATGTGCACACACACAGGTTTCAATGCCGGTTCAGTCTTTTCAGGAGCGGGACTCTCAATTCCTTTCCCGTGAAGGATGTCGTCGTTTTACGCTGTGATTGTATATCCTTTCGCCGGGGTTACTTCCTGCTGGCCCTTCTTTTTTGTGGACAATCAAGACAAACATGACTTTCATGAAAAGAGCACCTTTTCTTTCCTTCTTTCCTCTGTGAGGAAACCAGTATAACTTGCAAATGTAATGGGAGGAGGGTTGAACTACGGGCCATATTGTCAGAAAGAGAGAGAAACGTATAGAAAACCACTTGAGTTTTGCTCTTTAAGTTTGTTTTTTCTTAATTTTTAGTGATGAATAATTTCCTGTTTTTTTCTCGTCGTAGCATTTGTTCCTTTGCGAGTACACTCTTTGACCAAAGGTTTCTTTGCATTTCTATTTCCCTCTTTTTCCAGTAATGTGTTTTTCGTGAGAGTCGACAGGAAGTTAAATTAACGAGGATTGAATTGTAATATTGATTAATGTACAGACAAACATGAAATGTGATTCTCAGATCCACTTCCAAACTAATGTTGATGTCATGTTTCTGACTGAAACAAGCTTAAATGAATTTCTTAACAGTTCGGGGGTGTCAGGATAGGGGCCGTGTCTTATGCATCCAGTGACCATTGTTTTTTTAAATGATATCGGGTTGAGTTTCCACTGTGTGCTTGGGTTATTCTGTGAACAGGACAATGCTTTCTCAGTCCTCTCAGCCTTTCAAATCAAAGTAACAAATGGAGTACTGTCAGTTCTGTCGCTGTAATACACAAAATCATGGAAGAAAAACACGTTCCCTGTCCGGATCCAAATGTGTTTTCCTGTTTCTGTTGTAGTTTGTTCTGCTTCACCCTGCCTTTACATGTGAATCCATACAGCTGGTTTCCATCACTGTTCTTTCATCACTGATGCCCCCCCCCCACAGTGTGGAGCGAATGTGCTGTGCATACAGATGAAGTGAGTGACCCTAGTATGAGCTGTTCTTGATTTAATGTGGTTTTTGTTTGTCTTTCTTAACTTCAGTGGTTATTTTTCTGGGTTCTCTTTTGATTTGCTTCCCTCAGGTGTTTCAGTAAAAAAAAAAAAAGGAAACTTACTTTAAGTCTAGTTATTGCTGATATTAATTATTGTTATTACTTATTCTTACTGTTTGATTTGACTTTCATTGTTGAATATTTTCAAGTACTGATAAAAAGACCTGTGCAACTTTGTACATTTAAAACAATCACTGTTTGTGTTTTTTTTTCAATTAGCCTTAATTAATTATTCATATACAAAGTTTAAAGGGGCCCTATTGTGCTTTTTGGGAGTTTACCTTTCCTACAGTGTGTTATATAGGTGCCTGTAAATGGTCTGCAAAGGCTAAAATCTTAAAGTTCACACCAGAGGGAGTTTCTTGCGCTTCATCATATTATCCATGATAGGCGGGACATCTCTAACCAATCACAACAGAACCGGCCAGCTAACCAATCAGAGCAGACTGATCTCTGGTTTCAGACTGAGGGTGAAAAGAGGCAGTATGAGAAAAATAAAGACCTTTTTGAACATCACAGAATACAAATATGAACCTGAAAATAAGATTGAGACGTCCTCCTTAAAAAGAAACAAGTCCTTCTTTCTATTTTATTTTTTTATAGAGTATCTTTCAAGGAAACATTCTGCAGTGACTAACAGAAGGGACATCCTTTGCTGCTTACGTTTGTTTCAGTTTTGCTTCCAGGAAGATCATTACAGATTTAATTGAAGGGGGACGTCTGAAGGTTGTGGAAATGACTAATGGGCTTCAGCCATTGCACCTCTCTCCGGGTGTCAGGTCAACAAAGCAAGATGTAATACCTTTGCCCCCAAATGACTCAAATCCCTGCTGTCATCTGAATCCCTCATTTTGGTACGATAGCTTGAAGTGATTTTTCATTTGCTTTCAATAGAATAAGCACACATTATTGACAGGATTTAAAAAAAAATGGTACTTAAATGTCATGGATCTAGTACCTTCACCCTTAACAAAGGACCATTGCAAACGTGTGTATGTTTAAATACTAGATATTTTTCCAGCTGAGGCCTGCAGCACTAATGTGCAGACTATCCTCCGGTGTTACAATGAGAGGAAGGGCAAGAGTAGAGGGCACAACACATGAGCTCGTCTGAAGACAAATGCTGTAGGATCACTGTCCTCTTGAAAGTACCTGACAGGGAGAGTGAAGGACAAACACTTCACATAATCCGCTCCCCTCGCGTTTTCTTTTGCCGCTCTCAGTCCCAGACAAGCCAAGCAGGGCGTCAGAAACATCGTGACAGGCTTTGGTCTGACTTTGCAAGACCTTTGCTGATGTGTGGCGGAACCGTCACTATCTCTGCAGTCGTCCTCCGACCAGGGCAGCAGCTTCACAGGGAAAAGCAGTATGACATGGAGATCCTGTTCAAATAGTTCTTCTTTTATCACTCGTCACCGGCTTGGTCTTCAATATCAGGATACATGTATTTATTATCCTTGCAAGACTGGAAGTAGTCATCACACACAGGGCGGCGTGGGACAACTAGTTCCTGAACAGTGTCCTTCACATGGTTATATACAAGAGAGGGTCACAAGATGGAGGAATACCGGTTCAAAGCAGTATTCTGGCCTTAGTTTAGATTAGCTAAAGCCCACGTAAGCAATAAACATGAAATTATTATAAACATAGTTTACAGCTGAACTGATATACATTTTATTGAGGTTAGCCTTTCTGTTAGGAGGCTAAACTACGTTTTGCTGCTTCATCCACAGCACTACATTACTATGCTTGTAACTCCATTGTTTCTCCAAAGTGGGGTGTACCGAACTCCATCTACTAAATGTTATACACTGACTGTGGATAAGTTCCTCAAACTTCAAAACATACAAACCATCCCTTTTTTTAAATGTCAACTATTGCTGAAACTTCCACATCAATAGGCCGGAGTATAGTTCCGATATAGTTCTGAAAATTTGCGTTCACATCAAAAAAATCCGGAACTAGAACTTAGTTCATGAGAACCTTTTCAGTTCCTGCTAGAGAGCAGGTACTTTCATCGGAGAAAAAGGTTCCCATTTCTGATTGGCTGGGCGGATTGCAAACCACGCCCCGTAAAACTCCCAAAAAGTGTTGTGAAGCCGCCATTTTATTTGCTTGCATTAGCATTATTAGCATTAGCCCAGCACACAAACGGAAAGAGACTAACTTATGGCAACACAAAAGAAACATGGGAGCGGTGGAGTGATGAGGAGGTGTCGGCGTTTCAGGCGATTTACTCGGAAGGCTTCGCTTCTACTGAAGCCAGTCCCCAACTGCGGGGACTTCGGGTGTCAGTATACGCCGTGAAGTTGTTTGCGGCCTGCCAGTAAACCCAAAGCAGAAGAAGAAGTGACGTCAGCGGCTTCATTTGCCTAATCCTCCCCCTGGGATTTATTCCGGTGTGAACGCGATCTGCTCGTTAGTTCATCAGAACTAAAGAGTTCTGATGAACTAAGTACGGCAAAGTACTTGGTGTGAACGCGAATGTGTATCTCAACTGAATTTATCGAGAACTCTTTAACCAATACAGTAGTTTACTCACTTTCTCATCCAAATTACAGTTCAACTGTACTAGACATTTCCATTGCCTTTAGTTTTACTGTTTACTTTTCAGATGCTTTTCTTCTCAAATATGAAACCTAAGTGCAAACACATCTAACACATCATTCAACGGATACATAAACCCCCAACAACCTTTAATGCTTATATTTTAACTTACAGTATAAACTTCAACTGTTACACCAATTCAATTCATTTGCATTGTTACATTAATTCAAAGGCACTAAAGACTCAACATGTTACGATATTTTATAGTTTTTCTATTTATTATTTGTGGTACTGTGCGCCAGTGGCGTAGCCACCATAGTTTACTCATTGCACCCCCCTTAGAAAGCTTCGGTGTGATTTAAAAAAAAAAATATTTTTTAATTTTGATTTTTTTTTAATTATTTTATTATTATTATAAAAAAGTATTCACCCATTGAGAATATCCAAGAATTCAAAGTGAAATTCAAGTGAACAAATATCGAGTTTAATTAATGTTGTATGCTTTGTCCTCTGAACCGAACTCATTTACGGTAAAACTGATTGTTGGTTCCGGCGCGCGCCATAATAACGTGAGAGAGGCAGAGAGCTGCCTGCAAAATAAATGATGGCTCAAAGTTCACTAATGAACTTTGGTTTTGAAAAAAAAAGCCAGACTCCAAGAAGAGCCCCCACTGCCCTCATCTAGCAGCGATCTATATGATCATTTTCTGATGACGATGAAATCGTTTTATATGTGGTGCAGATGAGAGAGCT
The DNA here is from genome assembly GCF_902827115.2 of Pseudochaenichthys georgianus. Lineage (NCBI taxonomy): Eukaryota > Metazoa > Chordata > Actinopteri > Perciformes > Channichthyidae > Pseudochaenichthys > Pseudochaenichthys georgianus. Next base: position 35,068,887 of record NC_047518.2, read on the forward strand.
GTCCAGAATGACACCAAGATGTTGCGTTTGTGCTCTTGATAAGCCATTAAAACAGTAAAATACGTGTCTCCTGTTCACTAAAACATACCCATCTGTTATGGAAAAAGAAAGTATTCCAAAAGTAATCTGCCACCGGTACCGGCGGGGATCGTTGTTAGCTTCAGATGCGCAGAAGAAAAATCTGGCCCACCCTATTTTTTACAGGCCCACCCTAAAGTACATTTCTGCCTACGCTACTGCTGTGCGCTCGGGCAAACACAGGAGATAACTTTCCTTTTGGAGTAGGAGGAGGAGAAGGAGAAGAATAACACAAGAGGCTGTGGCTTAGTGGGTACTGTAGTGTGCTGGACTATGAATCAGAGGGTAGCAAGTTCGAGTCCCACTGCAGTCAGCATGTCGTTGTGTCCCTGGACAAGACACTTCACCTCAAATTGCTCCTATGGGGATTGTCCACAGTACTGAATGTATGTAGGACGCTTTGGATGAAAAAATGTAAAAAAGATGAAGAACAACAAAAACAACAATAATAATAAGAAGAAGATATATTTCACATATCTGACATCATGAAAGGAAAGTAGCAGAGCACAAATAGCAGAGTATAAAGATACAAGCAAGCTTTTCTTTGTCTTCCCCTGTGACAAAAACAATAAAGTGACAGCTAACGTCTCCTCATCCTCATCCTAAACCCACCTCCTGCCACCTTTGGAGGAAATCAAACAGTTTGCTTCAAAATCCCTCAGATGACAACAATGTCATCTCACCCAGCTCTTAAAACAAAAACAACCCAGATAATCCACCTGGTGTGACATTATCTGGCAAGGAAGAGATTTTAGATGGTAAACAACTATAAGAAATAGTTAAAAGAGTTTGACATCTCATGCCTGCAGTAATTGTGTTATAATGTCAGGTACTGAACGTCTCATTTATTGGAAAAAGGCCCTTCAAATTAAGACTCACATTTACATTCCTGTTCCCCCTTGTTTTTTTCCACCCTCTCGGGTCTTGTCAGCACAATTGCATGGTTTGTTGAGCATTGTCTCAGTGTTGCTAGTAAAATGGAAGGAAAGGAAGACAATATGGAATGATGTTGCTCTGCTTAACAGATGGTGAATTACCTGAGTTTAATTGTGCCCAATCAAATATCTCGTATACAAAAATCCAGTGTTAATGGTCAGTTTTACCAGGAAGGCATATAAATGTGTTCCTTACTTATGTAACTACAAACAGTTACTAAAGCTTGAGTTTGAACTTTTAGGAATCACAATAATTAGATTTGAAGACTGATTTACCAAAGAGGTAAATACTGCATTAAACTACCACCAGCATCTATTTTAAGGACACAGGGGAAAACAGCTATCTGGCTCTGCCCAAATCAACACAATGTGGCCCTCCAGAGGCTCTAAAGTTACCTTATTATAATGTGTATCTTGTTGATTTAAGTGCTTGATCTCATGTTGTGTTTCTAGTAGTGTTTCTTGGTCAGGCCTGTAACTTCAGGAAGTTACTAAAAACTGGCTCGGAGAACTAGCTATATCTGACAATACTTCTCATTTGCTAGAGGGTAAATGCAGAGATCCTTAATTTAAAATGTAAAAACATATAAGATGTTTTGTCTTAAAATGTACGTTTTGGCACAATTTAAAGAATTGCAGGTCATTATTTCATTCTATGTACTTGAATGTAGTCTATCTAGTATTTTGTGAGTGATTATACGATTATCAGTATCTTTATTAATTGGTGTGGATTGACTACCTATTAAATATGTTACACTAACACCAGATGATACAATAAACCACCATGATAACAACTTATTTCACATCTTCCATGATCTTTCAGGAACAGAAATACAGACAAGGCATAAAAGGCCATTTAAACTGAGTTAAAAGACGATAGGAATTATGTCAAAACGATATATCGACACCCAAACTGTAAAATGATGCGTGAGGAAAGATAAAAGGTGTTCCCACCCCGTCATGTTGAGTTCCTCCTTGAGCCCTCAGCAGCAGCTTCACACTGAACTCCCTCACTACAGCAGGCCAAGGACAGAGAGATATGAAAGAATGTGTTCTGAACAACGAACTGAAAATGGATTTCTTTTCATTTAGCTGGGACTCATTCATGAAATCAATTGTTTATGTTTTCTGGGAAACTACAGCCGGAGGGTTGCTTTGAACAAACTAAAATAGCTCTCTTAGATGCAGACAAACTGTTTTGGGGGGTTAACCCTGAAAAGCAGCACAGATGATGCATCTGTAAGAGGAGAGATGCTGTATTCAGCACGGCATACTTTCAGTCAGTTTTGACTTTAGAAACGTTATCGCTGGAAAGTAAATTACATTAATACTCTGCTCTATTGTTGACACATTGTTTGGGAAAGTAGTGTTTAATAACATTGATTGGCACAAAGATTGCTGATTAAAGGAAATACTGAAATTCATGCTGCTTTGTCCCCTTCCCTTATCCAACTTTATGATTATTAAATATGTAATGTGATCATTGAGTAGATTCTGATTTAGGAAAAATATTAGCCATTTGGTCATTTAATATTCACAATTCTAATTCTAATTAGATGACTAATATTAATGCTAAAAGCTTATCATTCAAGAGATGGCTCTTAAAATGTAGGAAATGTAATGTTCACCACTGAATTAAACAATGATGTGTCAAGTATATAAGTTTGTGTTTCTCTAAATACTTTTACCCAAATGAGCACTGAACAGATGCGTGCGTGCGTGCGTGCGTGCGTGCGTGTGTGTGTGTGTGTGTGTGTGTGTGTGCGGCCTCATCTGCTGCCCAACACCTTGTTAGCGCCCGGAAGGAGACACAACTGCATAATCAGCTGCTAATATTTCTAAAAATAATTCCGGCAGCTCGGGGGTCAGAAGTAGGAGGGCTGAGAATCGACAGGTAGACAGCGTGCACGTATCCATGAAAACATAATAATGTGGGTTTGTTGTATTTGGTAGCTACATGCTTGAGGGTAATTTGCTTGAAGGTCACAGTGGAGATTTCAACAAAAAAGAATAAAAGAGATGCTGGCACCGTATTAAAGGCGACTTTTTATAGTAATTGAGTGAAAACAGTAGCAGTAATCTTTGAGGCTATACTTGTGGTGCTAACATCAACACGTTAGTTTGTGATAACACCAATATTAACATGCCGATGATCAGCTGACACCATGTTCACATCTTAGTTGAGTGTGTCAGCATGCTAACATTAGCTTATTAGCATTAAACACAGAGAAGATGAGGCTGATGGGTATGTGATGCCATTGGTTTAGCTGGTATTTGATCGTAAATCAAAGTATGATGATATAGTCTAGACTCTAGATAGTAAGTCAGGGGATCATCAAAGTTATTCACATTAATACAGAGGTGGTTAGGGTTAGTAAGCACCAAATTACATGGCGATGATCCACTTATTTTCACTCAATACAACAAGTGCTAGAGTATCACCAAGGATTCATCCTTTGATAACCATGAATATCTATACTAAATTTGGTGGCAATCGATCTTATAATTTCACACCTTGAGACATTTCACCATAGTTTTACACCAGCTGTAGATGAACTGTGCTATTCACGAAATGTTCACACAAGTAGTGGATGGTAGTAAGATCACGTCAGAAAGTTATTGGACATACAACGATTAACATTTTGGAAAATGTTTGGTATTTAATTCTCTCTCTCTAAAGGTAGAGTTTTAACTTTTTTGAATACATTTTTCAGATCCGAAGAGTATGGACCCAAAAAGTAAAAATAAAATCATTCATTTTAACTTTCAAAGCGGAACATTGATGATTTATAGCACACTGTAAATTGAAGAGGGTTAGTACTCTAAAGACTGTCAATTCTTTTTTGTATTGGTATTACTGGAATTAAAATAACTATAATAAGACTATGGCATTAGTATTTGCTAGTAACACTTAGGCCCTAGCCACACGGAAACGAAAATGAACGAACCAAATTCGATATCAAAAAAGTCTTCCATCCACACGCAATAAGCACCAGAAACGTGTCCTTCCACACGAGGCCGCTTGACCCCCTGGAGACGCTGTAGTACATATGCCGGGCCTGTAAGTGGTGCTGTACTTCCGCCACAAAATACACCAATGGTTGCCATGGTTGTCTTTCTGTTTATTCTCCGCGGTGGATTTAGTAGCAGAGGTGGGGAGAGGCAGGGCTCTGGCTCTTTTTCTCCCTCCCCGATGCAAGCGTGTTCTCCTGCTGTAAACCTCTCCGGTAGTCCACCAGCAGACGAAAAAAAACCACCTCCCCGCCTCTTGCAAGGGACAAGGGAACCATGCGGCAGAGTTTCCGCTAGAATTTGTTTTCGGTCAACATGTCCGTTAAAGTTTAAATCTTCCGGAAAAAATTGAAAAGTGCCGGTCAAAGGTCTTCTTTCTTATTTATTGAGCTTTAAAACAAATGAATAATGACTCTATATGATAATATAAGAATAATACAAAGAGCCTCTATTTTCCTCCCCCTCTCCTGACCGTCAGTATTTTCGTTATCAGGAAATTATCATATAGGGCGTAATCACGGCGCCGTTTGTTCCCCCAGAGCGTTGCGTCCGCAGATCTACACACACACACACACACACACACACACACACACACACACACACACACACACACACACACACACACACACACACACACACACACACACACACACACACACACACACACACACACACACACACACACACACACACACACACACACAGAAAACCTTTTTAATTCATATAGAGTTGTTTTTTCTATTTCTTCTGAATTGTAGAAATCCTTGGTGTTTCAATACCCTCGTAGCACCCTGCGTTTCCCTGTCGGCCTCGTGCGGCCGAACCGTCTATAAGATAGAGAACTGTAGCGGATGATTTTGTCACCGTGTGGCTAGGCCATTCGATTCTGAGTGATACATAGCTCTATTTAAAGCCCCCATGTAGATTTTGCCGTCTCTTCTCTGCGATTGTTCTGTAGTGGCCCATCCTTCTTTTCAATTAAGTGTTTTAATGTTCAAAGGCATTGAGCAGCCTCATGAGTGGAGTAGTTTAACCCAGAATCCTGATGAAAGCTAATGCTAATTGTTACGGTTCCCACTGTCATAAATATTCATTCGCCAACACGGCCTGGCGTCTGTGACAACACTTACTGCACTTATTGTACAGTAGGTAACATAATTCATATTTTCACTAAGATACTTTATTAAATTCAGTTTATTGTTGGTTGACCAATTTACTCATATCTCTTTTGTTTTTTTTTCTGTTGTTTTTATTTTCATGGTTAAAATTGTTATTACTCACGGAGAGGTTAGATGATTCTGAGGGCAGTTTTTCTGGAAGGGCACATTGTACCGGCACAAAGGCACAGTTGGCTTTTTCAAAAATTTCATTTGTTGATCCTTTGAGCCCCATGAATGAAATGCCATTATTCTCAATTGTACTGTGGTGACAGCGAAGAGCCTCAGCAGCCAAACTCTCAAAACCTCGGACAATAAAAACCAAAACTATCCGCTCGGTTTGATATGACGGAGGGTGAATGTATGTAAATGTACCCCTAAAGGAGACATTGAAGTCATCCACTCATAAACAAACACTGTCCCTATGTGGGCTTACTGTATGAGTAATGTACAGACATCTGAATTGCCAGGACTTGACACATAATAATAATAATAATAATAATGATAATGCATTTTCTTTATATAGCGCTTTTCACAACTCAAAGACGCTTTACAGTATGAGGGAGGGTAGACAAACAAGGACAGGCAAACAAGTAAGTATAGTAAAATTAAAAAATTAAAAGGCAGTCAAGAGGAAGTTGATTGAGAGGGGGGGGGCTTATGGGTAGACAGAGTTGAAAAGATGTGTTTTGAGGCGGGACTGAAAGACTGTGAGGGACTCAGAGTCACGGAGATCTTGGGGGAGGGAATTCCAGAGCCTAGGAGCTGCCACTGAGAAGGCTCTGTCCCCAAAGCTGCAGAGTGTGGATGTGGGAATGGATAGGAGTCCGGCTGCGGTGGATCTGAGGGACCGTGGGGGTTGATAAGGAGTGAGAAGGTTTGTGAGATAAGGGGGGGCCAGATGGTGGAGTGCTTTGTAGGTGAGGACCAGAATTTGTAGTTGATGCGATGGGAGACAGGAAGCCAGTGGAGGTCTTTGAGGACTGGGGTGATGTGATGCCATGATTTGGTATGCGTGAGGAGACGTGCAGCTGCATTTTGAACCCGTTGGAGTCTGTTGAGGGATGTAGTGCTGATGCCGTAAAGAAGTGAGTTGCAGTAGTCAAGGCGGGAGGAAATGAAGGCATGGATTAGTCGTTCGGCTGCGGGGCGGGTGAGAGAGGGTAGGATTTTTGCAATATTGCGGAGGTGGAAAAATGAGGTTTTGACTGTTTGGCGGATGTGAGGTTCGAGGGAGAGGGTGGGGTCAAAGATTACGCCAAGGTTGCGTGCCTGATTGGAGGGGGAAACAATGGTGCCATCGATGGTGAGTGTTATGTTAGTGACCTTGCTGAGGGTGGATTTTGAGCCGATTAGGAGGAGTTCTAGTTTGTTGCTGTTCAGTTTGAGGAGGTTATGTTGCATCCAAGTTTTAATAGCCGTCAGACAGGAATGTGGGTAAGGGGTGGGTTATGGAGGGATTTGGTGCTGAGGTAGATCTGAGTGTCATCAGCATAGCAGTGGAAGTCCAGGTTGAAGTGGCGGAGTATCTGACCGAGGAGGAGGATGTAAATGATGAAGAGGAGGGGGCCAAGTACTGATCCTTGAGGAACGCCTTGGGTGACTGAAGCTGTGGCAGAGGAGTGGTTGGGGAGGGAGATGAAGTGGGATCGTTCAGTGAGGTAGGACTGGAGCCATCTGAGTGCAATACCTTCAATACCAATGTCCCTGAGTCGGGTGAGCAGGATGTTGTGGCTCACGGTATCGAAGGCTGCACTCAGGTCGAGGAGGATGAGAATATTGAGGGAACCAGTGTCAGCAGAGGTGAGGAGGTCATTGAGGACTTTGACGAGTGCAGTTTCTGTACTGTGGTGAGGACGAAATCCAGACTGAAGGGGTTCATAAAGCTGGTTGGTTTGGAGATGGCAGTGAATTTGTTTGGCTACAATGCGTTCAAGAGTTTTTGAGAGGAATGGTAGGTTGGAGATGGGGCGGTAATTAGTGAGGGAGGAGGGATCAAGACCAGGTTTTTTGAGGATTGGAGTAACGCAGCAGTTTTGAAGGCAGAGGGGACGGTTCCATGGGACAGCGAGGAGTTGAAAAGGTTAGCAAGATAGGGGCAGAGGACGGGGAGGCAGGACTTCAGGAGAGGAGTGGGTAGAGGGTCAAGGGAGCAGGTTGTGGGATTTGAGGAACCGATCAGATGGAGTATTTCAAGTGGGGTAACCAGGTTGAACTGGGAGAGGCCGCGCTGGGGAGAGGAGTCAGGAGGTCAAGGGAGAAGGGGGGAGAAATGGTAGCGGTGGAGGTTGGGGGAGATGCTTGTATATCAGATGGAGCTGAGAAGGAGTGGTTAATGGCGTTAATTTTGTCTGCGAAAAACTGGAGGAATGAGCTGCAAGTAGCGGAAGTAGAAGTAGGGAGGTTATCAGCACGGGGTTTGAAGAGCTTGTTAACTGTGGAGAAGAGGGTCCTGGGGTTACGGGAGGGGTCAGTGAAGATGTTGGAGAGGTAGGCAGATTTAGCGGCAATAAGAGCATCTTTGTATGCATTGAGATGGAGTTTGTAGCTTATGTAATGGACTGTGAGGGATGATTTCTTTGAAAGACGTTCAAGTTGGCGGCCTCGCTGCTTCATTTTACGCAGTGCGGGTGTGAACCAGGGTGAGGAGGTCTTGAAAGTAACAGTTTTATTTTTGAGGGGGGCTAAAGTGTTGAGGGAGGTGAGTAGGGTGGAGTTGAGGTGGTTGAGCAGATCATCAGGTGAGCTGAGGGTTGCGTCCAGGGGAGATTAGACGATAGCAGTTCGGAGAGATGGTTATGGTCAATGGAGTGTAGATTACGGAAGGTGATGTTTCTGGGTGGGGAGCAAAGTCTTTCAATGGAATCATCTGATATATTATTCATGTCAAAATATTGCGATACATAATTACGGCATCTAAATTGATCAGATAAGTAGATACTCACTCCAATTTTCTCTATCTTTATGGGCATGCATGATAATCAGTGTATAGCTTGACAAATACATCTCCATAAATGAACTTGGAAAGTGGAAACATTGTCACGGTCGAGTGAAGGAAGCAGGACCCAAATGCAGATAACTTTGAGAAAACCTTTATTTCAAGGATAATGAAAAATGAATGACAACTCGAGAAGGGACTACAGAGGGGACTAGAGGAGAGAGGAGGGACTAGAGGAGTAACTAGAGAAGGGGACTCGAGAGGGGAAACTAGAGAGGGGACTCGAGGAGGGACTAGAGGAGGGACTAAAGGAGGGAACTCGAGATGGGACTGTGGCAGCTGGGGCCAGATCTGGGTCTGGAACCAAGACAGCTGGGGTCGGGACCATGGCTGCTGGGGCCAGAACTGGGGCTGAAACCATGGCTGCGGGGACCGGAATTGAAGCCAGAATCATGGCTGCTGAAGCCAGAATCCTGGCTGTAAGATCCAGCTCTGAAGCCGGAAACATGGCTGTATAATCCAGTCTTGAAGCCGGAAACATGGCTGTATGATCCGGTTCTGAAGCCGGAAACATGGCTGTATGATCCGGTTCTGAAGCCTGGATCATGGCTGTGTGGGGCGCTCTTAGAGCCGGGACCATGGCCGCTGGGGCCGGCCCTGGAGCCGGAAACATGGCTGTATGATCCAGTTCTGGAGCCTGGATCATGACTGTGTGGGGCGGTTTTGGAGCCGGAAACATGGCTGCTGGGGCCTGTACTGGGGCTGGAACCATGGCTGCTGGGGCCTGTACTGGGACTGGAACCATGGCTGCTGGGGCCCGGGCTCCTAGTCTGGCCTTACGACGACTCCTCTTAGCAGCCACCTGAATACTCCGTGGACCTCCATAAGCCTGACGAGTTCCAGCATATGACTCCAGAACAGGAGCAGGAACTGGGACAGAAGCATGGGTTGACCCCAGACGGACCACTCCGAGACGTCTGTAGTCAGCAGGCTGGAAATCACACCTCCAGAGGAAGTCCAACATCCAGTCAGGTAAGAATTCCACCAAGTCGGGCTTCTCCATCGCCAACCGGTGCGCCTCTACCAGAGCGGCCTCCTTCAGCCGAACACTGGACGCTTCCTTCCACCAAGCGTAGCAACATGCCAAAGGAAAAGAAAAATGTTGCAGCTCCACCTCAAAAGGATCGTCTGCTGGGTCCATTTCTGGTTGGGTCGTTCTGTCACGGTCGAGTGAAGGAAGCAGGACCCAAATGCAGATAACTTTGAGAAAACCTTTATTTCAAGGATAATGAAAAATGAATGACAACACGGACCACTCACCGGTGAACTCAGTCACCAACAAACAACGACCCAACACTGAACACATAAAGAGACAAGACTAAATACAGGGAGTGGTAATGACGACAACGAGAAACAGCCGGGCAGGGGAGGAGAAACACAAGGACAACAGGTGAACACAATCGGGTAATCAGGGAGGGAAACAGACAGAAAGCAGACGGGGGTGAACACTTTACACAATAAAACAGGAAACCCAAATACAAGAAAAACACCAACACAGACAAAACTACAAACGTGACATAACATGAGAATCGTGACAAACATATAATAATAATATAATATAGGAGGAAAATACATATAATTTGTCGAGTATTATGTTCATACTGGAGTATATACTATATATCGTTATTGTTAAATTAAACGATGTATATCGTTAAAGAAGATTTTGGTCATATTGCCAACCCTCATTTTATAACCATAACTTTGGCTAAAGTATTGTGCTATTAAATAAATATTTCGCCATTTTCGTAAACAACAGGTTCAAAACACATAATAGAAGTGTTGATTTGAGGTTTTTAAGTGGGTAATAGCTTTGTGCTGATAGAGTTCAATAACAACTATTATTCGTTTTAGCACATATGGGGAGAAATCGGTTTTGCACTGCAGCACAGGTGTGCAGCCATTGTTATTTTGTTTTGAATCACCAAGTTCTGAAGGCTGAGGCTCTTTGTTTAGCTTTTGTGTTTTTGAAGCAATTCCAATCTGTTGTTCAGAAAACCTGCATTTATGTTTTTGACTGCATCTCAATTATGTGTGATTTGATTCCCAAGAGATTGAGATCCTCAGAATGTGATGCTATCTTCAATCAAAAGCTGTGTATAGTGTATTCTGATTTTGATTGCAGCTGTTTAGTTGATAGTGCTGGCAAAAGTTTTCAGCTGTTCTCATTTTGTAACTTTAGTAAAGTTAAAGGTGGAGTATGTAATTTTGGAGACACCAACTCGAGTGAATGCATTTTTTTATGCATTTATTGCCAAAGCATTTAATATATTCATTGCTATCGGGATGTTAAGAGCATTCCATGGAATATAACAAAAAGTGTTTCTGAAATAAATTACATACCCTACCTTTAAGTTTGTCAGAATGCAAATGAACTGAATTGAGTGTTTTTCTGGGATCAAGTCATATTGTATACATACAAATACAAGTAATTACATCTTCCCTGTGTAAACAAGGCTACTAAGTGCTACTGTATGTATAGAGTGCAGCAGATCCACCAAACTCCGAGTCCATTCAGGAAATAAATCAGACATTGAACAATCGAAAGTGAAACCAAAACTATTCCATCATTTCTGCTCCATAAACTGGACTTTCCCTTCGACATCGCAGGTGACAAATTCAGGAGTGGGAGCTAAACTAGCTTTTCTCTATCTTATCTAAGTGATCCCATATACTCCATGATATAAGCCTTCATTTAAATATATTTTTCTCATGTTTACTGTGTTTCTTAACAGTCAAGACTTCACAAAGCTGCTCAAAATAACAGGTTTCAACAATTGGACCGTGAAACAGCTGCATCCCCAACGGTGGTTCATAAATGTGGCTTTTAAAGACTCATTTTGTGAGAAGCGTGATTCCTCTAACACTAAAAGGGGGCCACCATTCCTCCAGGGGGGGTGAGGACTGTGCCAGGACCACACTGGGTCTGCCCACTGCGGGACTCAGGCATCACGCCAACACACTCAGAGCCTCCAAGCTGTCTGCACTTCCTCGCTGCTGTGGCAGTATGATGAAATAAAAGCATTACCGTGAATCATGTCACCAAGGAATTTCTCTTTCTGTTGTACCTCGCTACGTAAAAAATAAGAACATCCGAGACATTGCTAATTAGGTGTATTTCTTATTTGTAAAGCCATGAACAGATATGACAAGAGCTTTGCTTTATGTTTGTCGTGGGCATTGAGCTGCTCTCCGGAAACACAACAACTGAAGAGTCACCAAAGGACAGAGACAGCTACAGTAGTATGAACAGCATCCTAGCTTTAAAGCACAATACTACAATACCAGCAGCAGTGATACTGTGTGTTGGTCTCAGGTCAGATATTATAGGAAAATATAGCTTTTAATGTAGTATAAGGGCTCCGAATTACTATGATATTCATTATTGATATAACTGCACATCATTTTTCGGTAAATATGTAAATCACATAAGGATGCCAATCACAGTTACCAAAAGGCCATAACCCTGGCCTATGTTATCAACAATAGTTTAAGACAAGAAAAGGGAGTAGATATTGACATTTACGATAAGATCCGATACGACTTTGTCTATCATAAGGGAATTGTGCATCAGTTGGAATACCAAATGCGAAGTGTGCAAACATAAAAGTCTACGATGAAAATAACAATAAACTGCAAATGGTTCAAGGGACCATCAGCACAGCGAAATACAGCAACATACATAATGAAGTTATCTTGCACCCACCAAACAACATTATAGGTTTTTAATGTTGGCATAATCACTTGATCGTTATCATAACAGCCAGAGTGTAAAAGGGAGTTGATGCTACTTCAGATCTGAAACCACAGCTGTGGTCTGATTCTTTTCAATGAATTTGAAATGGTTACGGCCGACCTCTGGATGCACATGGCTGCAGCCGACTCTGCAGATGGTGACTGGTGGAGAACAAGGCTTGAGCTGATGGTTTCTTATTTTTTTACCTATTTGCATTGTTCTTCAATTCAATTCAATTCAAAACCTTTATTTATCCAGGTAAAATCCCATTGAGATCAATGATCTCTTTTTCAAGGGAGACCTGCAGCAGTAGGTTCCACAAGAAGACATCAAAACATAAACAACAGAACAACAAAAGGACATCATACAGCAAAATGTACAGGGATTACAATTTACATATTTAACCACATGTACAGGTACCAACAGCATCTGATTTTGTAGCATCCAACCGAGCTTTAAAAACATGTAGTGGTACTAGCTTGGTAATTTTCCATTCTTTTTGCAGACTGTTCCATGTTAGTGGAGCTGCACATCTAAAAGCTTTCTTCCCTAAGACAGTCCGAGCACTTGGCACATTTAATAAAACCACAGCATGCGATCTCAGGCAATAAGTACTTTCAATGCGCAGAGAGATCAGGGAGAAGATATAAGATGGTAGTTTATCCAACATGGCTTTGTAAATGAAAAAGTACCAGTGACTGAGCCTCCGTACAGTAAGTGATGGCAAAACCGCCTTGGTGTTGAGCGTGGATTTATTCACTTTTAGGATTACTTAAAATCATTTAATCTAGTGGCATAATATGACTCTGGAACTTCTTACCACTAACTAAAGAATGAAGTATGAAGTACTGAATGTGAAGAATCTTACCTTGTGGGATGCAGTGGAAATCTATGGATGGAAAGGAGAGGTTAATACATGTGAGAATTTAAACGACTGATGCCTCCCGGGCATCCTTCCTGGACATACAGGGCTTCCCGGACGTACGGGGCATCCTGGACGTACAGGGCGTCCCGGACATACGGGGCATCCTGGACATACGGGGCATCCTGGACATACGGGGCATCCCGGACGTACAGGGCGTCCCGGACATACGGGGCATCCTGGACATACAGGGCATCCTGGACATACAGGGCATCCTGGACATACAGGGCATCCTGGACGTACAGGGCATCCTGGACGTACAGGGCATCCCGGACATACGGGGCATCCTGGACATACAGGGCATCCTGGACATACAGGGCGTCCCGGACGTACGGGGCATCCCGGGCGAACGGGGCATCCCGGGCGAACGGGGCATCCCGGGCGAACGGGGCATCCCGGACGCACCGATCAGTTGGAATACCAAATGCGAAGTGTGCAAACATAAAAGTCTACGATGAAAATAACAATAAACTGCAAATGGTTCAAGGGACCATCAGCACAGCGAAATACAGCAACATACATAATGAAGTTATCTTGCACCCACCAAACAACATTATAGGTTTTTAATGTTGGCATAATCACTTGATCGTTATCATAACAGCCAGAGTGTAAAAGGGAGTTGATGCTACTTCAGATCTGAAACCACAGCTGTGGTCTGATTCTTTTCAATGAATTTGAAATGGTTACGGCCGACCTCTGGATGCACATGGCTGCAGCCGACATACGGGGGCATCCCGGGCGAACGGGGCATCCCGGGCGAACGGGGCATCCCGGGCGAACGGGGCATCCCGGGCGAACGGGGCATCCCGGACGCACCGACGTGCGGGGCGCCCGGAACGTGCAGGGCTTCCCGAACGTGCGGGGCAACCTGCCTTAGCAGGGACACATTTATACAGACCCGAAGGTTTTACAGCCTGGACATACAGGGTTAGATATGCAGAAATAAACATGAGCCGCGGGGCGACATACGTGCTGACATGCTAAGAACCACCACCAGTTATATGCATACGTACCAATTTGTTAAGGTTGGAGAGACCTTTGGATAGCCAGCACGGCATTGAGGTCAGGGCGAATGTAGGATGAGAAAGCGGAGGAGGACCACCGTCCGAGTTGTTGCAGGGATGAGGATGAGACACCTTGATTAGTAGCGGAAGTAGCTGCGCCTATTCTAAAGGAGTGCCCCGTGTATAGAAGGGGTGATAACCCGGATTTAATGAGAACTTGTTTTAAATAGACATTGAACTGTCGTTGAGTTAAAGGAAAATTCCCTGAGATAAGGAATAATGGTGAGAGAGGATTAGAGGTAGGTCTAAGCTGTAGGAATTTGATCATGGCCTTATAAGGGCAGAACTGGGAGTCGATGCGGGTGGCGATGACGGAGCAGGCGCCGCCGCATTTGGAGTGTTTAAGATATAAGCTAAAGTGGCTAGCGTGAAAGGATATGTCAGAAAAGCTGACGTCTCGATTGGAATCGAAAGTAAGGGAAGCTGTGGTAAATTCGCCTGGTCTGAGAAAGGCATAAAAAGCTAGGAGAAATAGAGCATCGAGTAGCGCATCGATATAAGGGGAGAATAACCCACTTCTAAGTTTGGAGAGCATGAGGCGTAAAGTGGAGAGTGTAATAGGGCGTCTCCGGTCTAAGACGGGGGGAAAAGTTTTAATGAGACCTTTGAGGATGAGTTTGACTGACTGGTTTGCGAACAGGCTGGGAAATCCGGGATCGGAACAGCGAACGTTAAACTGAACTCCTGCTAAGAGGCCCCGGATGTATTGGGGTTTGAGGTGGCGATCAGTGGCGCAGTAGCACATGAGAACAGGTGATGCCTACGGAAAAGCAAAACGTCGCAAACGTTCTCCAAGCGAAATCATATGTTTTGAGGGTGGACGCGGCTAAGCCCTTCCTCATAAAAAACCTGTCTGATTCGAGGTGCCTTTCTAGGGGGCTTCTATTTAAGAGAGAGAGAGGAGATGCGGGAGAGGAATCCTGACGGGTTGAGCGCTGGCTCCTGGGCAGAGGTTCCGTAACGTCTTGTGGGCTGACTGCGGTGATCTATGGATGAAATGAGAGATTAACATGTGGATTAAACAATCGGCCGGAATCACTGCCGGGCTTACTGTACATCATAAGATGCTGACCCAAAGGTCGACGGCCGGAATCAGCGCCGGACTTACGAGAACACTACCACTAAACAACGGCCGGAATCGCTGCCGGGCTTACTGTACATCATAAGATGCTTGACCCGAGAGCCGACGGCCGGAATCAGTGCCGGGCTTACATACTACCACTAAACAACGGCCGGAATCGCTGCCGGGCTTACTGTACCTCATAAAATGCTTGACCCGAGAGCCGACGGCCGGAAACAGTGCCGGGCTTACGTACTACCACTAAACAACGGCCGGAATCGCTGCCGGGCTTACTGTACATCATAAGATGCTGACCCGGAAGTCGACGGCCGGAATCAGCGCCGGGCTTACGTGAACACTACCACTAAACATGCCGACACGATGGTCGATGACCTGCGATGCAGGGTTAAACATACACAGATGAACACTACCACTAAAATGCATAAATACCAGGTAAGAGAGATCTTGGATGGCCGTCTGGTTGTTGTAGGGATGAGGAATAATTACCTTGATTGCGGCAGGGTTGCTGCACCTATCCTGGACGAAGCCCTGAAATGCTATTAAGACACCACCACCAGTTATATGCATGTTTACCATAGGTAAACTGGAGAGATCTTGGATTGCCGGCACGAGTCGATGTCCGGGCGAAGAGGGAGATGTAGACAATGTAATGCAGCTGTTAGCTTGAGTACAATGATACATGAATGTTATACCCTGGCTTATCGTAAGCCATGTTAGCATGAAACCAATATGAATGAGTGCAATATGCGCGGCATAAAATGATGTATGCCTAGGTAAATACTGAAACATGACCCATGATATGGGACTAGCTTAATTAGTAGTTTAATTACGCCACGGTGAGACATAGATGCGCTTGATTGGGTGATTAGACTGTCTTCTATCATCTTACGTGAACTTCTCTTTCTAACCTGAAAGAAACCGCCCAAAACCACGGATGGCAGCATCCGTGAATAAAAAAAAAAAAAAAAAAGACTCATTGAGTGTCTGAGTGAGTAGATACGGCCGCTGCTAATGTGTGGCGTTAATGGGGGTAGGGGGGGGGGGTGGTTAGAAAGATTATTTGCCAGGTGGTTCCTGGCGCGAGGTACTGGCAAAGCTGCGGTTGCGCCTGGGGCATACAGACCTCGGATGAGCGTCCTTGCAGAACTGCAGATGTGGAGGAATGTACAATATGGGTGGGAGCAGACGTTTTCGTTAAAGTTATGACAAATCTTCTCGTCTTGCCTATGCTGCACCTGACGGCTTTGACTATTATTCCCGGAAAACAGCGTGGGAAAGACTCTAGCCCAACAAAATAAATACTCAGTTACCTCTCTAATCATTAACCCATGTTTGTATAATTTAGTGAACTCTGTGTGTTGCTACTAGCATACATGACACCTGACGTGGAAACGTTACTCGTGGATGGGACTACAGAGCTGCTAGACAGTCGAAAACGGTGCATTCCTCTGTCTGAATGTGCTGCACTTTTGATAAATGTTTAGACAAATTGCTAAACTCTTATTGCACTTTTGGCAACGAGCATTCTCCACGTCGAGACGGGTAAAGTTTAACCACACCTCGGAGCGCGTTCTCTCCGCCACCTCCGCAGTGTGCTCCGCTGCATGTAGCAGCTGCGTGTGTGTAAACTGCCCCGCCCCCTCGCACGCAGACCGGGGGAGAGGGGTCTGCCTGCAGACCTCCACTCTCAGGACAGTTCCGGTGCAGACCTCCACTCTCAGGACACCTCCACTGTCAGTACAGGAAGTGCAGGCTAAGAATTCCAAAATAAAATCACCACTATCAGTACAGTGCCACTTTCCAAACAGGAAATGCACGCAAATACAAAATAAAATCGGATCGTGACGGATCGTGACCTATGATCGTGACACTTATTATATACATATGTATATATCTATATATAGATATATACGGACACCTTGTATTGTAGTTACTATCAGTACAGCCGCAGCGCCACTTTCCGAACAGGAAATATACGCAAATACAAAATAAAATCGTACTGACTCTTATTATGTACATAAAGTATATATAGATATATATATAAAAATAGGGACACCTTGTATTGTTTACTCTCAGTACAGCACCACTTTCCGAACAGGAAATGCACGCTAATACAACATAAAATAGCACTGACACTTATTATCTATATATATATCTATATATATATATATAGATATATATATATATATCTATATATATATCTATATCTATATATATATATATATTTATTTATATACGACATCTTGCATTGTAGTTACACCCGCTAGACAACAGTGGAAGGTTCGAGAAACAACGGTGTTTGCCGGGTGCACCGCGGCGGAGGTGGGGAGGTTCCAGCTGGGAACCTCCACCCCGCTGCGGGACCCGTGGGACCCCTGGACGGTGCGTCTTGGTCACGCTTCATATCGGCCGGCGCGGAGGCCCTCCGACAGTGGGTCGCGTTTGCCATTCGATCAGTGAGAGGAGAGGAGAAAAATGCAACGACAATTGTCAAAATCCGTGAATATATGGATGAGTGTGGGGGGGGGGGTGAGACGCCGCCGCCATCACTGTTAACTGATTAACTGCTACCAGCTGATGGGGGGGGGGGGGAATAATAAAAAATAATAAAAAAAATAATAAAACCGGGGAAAAGTGAAAAAAAGTGTCCGAAAATAGGCACTCGTGAGGAGAGCAGAGTCCCTTGTCAACTCCCGTTACATTCCTCCATGGTGTCATGTGAGCGAAAAACTTTTACGAGAACCAGGCTGGGGGGGTCAAAAGGGCTTGACCAAGGCCGACCCAAAGTGCACGGTGGTCGGACTCATCACCTCCGTGATGAGTCTCCATTGTGATTTGAAAACTTCCATCAAACGAGTCCTTCGGTGGGCGGGAAAAAAAAACGCGTCAGAATCGTCACTTCCTGTACTGACAGTGGAGGTGTCCTGAGAGTGGAGGTCTGCACCGGAACTGTCCTGAGAGTGGAGGTCTGCAGGCAGGCTCCCATGGACCGGGGAGAGAGATCTCGTCTGATCGAAAATACATCATAGACGCATTTGTCTTTTGCATATTAGAAATGAGTTGGCGCCATTCATTTCAGGTAACGCTGTGTTGAAGCTTGAAACTGCGTTAGTTACTGAGCATTGTAATGGGTAGTAATTACCCGACTGCATTAGTAATGCAAGTAATACGTTTCTGAAACTCCATACTGTAACACGTTACACCCAACACTGCCTGGAACTCACCTTACCCTGAACTAAAGGTAGCAATGCATGGTATTGAACTTCCTGTCGGCTCCCAGACCGTAGTCGAGAAAACGGGGGGGGGTGACTCTCTGTCGTCTCCCAGGGCAGAAGCAACACGCTTCGGGTTCAATAACCCATTTTATCGGAAAGACTGGAGAGAGGCGAGCTCTTCTTGGGAGGTCGTTGCATTTATTTAGCTCTTCTGTTTCGTAAGATCACAGACATTCCTTTTTCTGCTGCCTCGTTTATTACTAGAAAACATGAATCCCGCTCCATACCATGCCCAGCACACCTGCACGCGCCACACCCCTCTCTTAAAGGGGTAGTGATCTCGCTCTGCATGCCCCAAATGTCATGACAATATAACGAAACATCTCGTGAATTTGCTGCAACTGCCTCTTGCCAGCGCTACCCTGACGCCTGTTTTAGAGTGAGGCGCAGGAGGAAGTAGCTTCAATGGGATGTAGCTTGAGCCCTGCCTGCCTGCAGGAGGGGTTGTGGTTGAAGCCAGAATGGGTAAAGCTTCGCATGCGATGAGGACCCGTTCCACGTGAAGCCGGAAGCGCCGCATTTGAGCGGCCCTGATGCCAGTGATGCCCTCTTGAGAGACTGAAGGCGTGCGTCAATTGTTTGGGTGAAGTAGTCCATTTCCATTAAGCCGGAGGAACTTCCGTGGAGCCCGATTTCCTTGTCTTTTTTCCTCCCGCGTCCGGGTTTGCGGGGCGGCCGGCTGGAACCGCTAGCCGACTGGGGAACGCCGCCTGTAGCTTAATCCGCCAGACTGCGGAGCTGATGAATAATGCCTGGAGCTGGGACGAAGCCCTGCTGCTGCTTGCGCGTTGACACCTGGAAGACAGCTGATAGGAAAGGGGAGAGCATATATAGAGGGATTAACAGGTGCGATCATTAGGCTTGTAAATGGAGGGGCGTGATAGGTTAGCTGAGGAGTGGCGCTCCCTGTCATTAGTGCAGGGAGCGAGTATTGCCATGACGAGCAATACGGAGTGATAGGTCTTCCTGTCTGAACTTGCGCTAAGCTTCATTTGTAGTTCAAGTTTTTCTGCCATTAAAAATGGTAACCAATTGAATCCGTTATAATTGACTAAATTAAAGATGACCAAAGCTGCTGAGGAAACTAGAGACTGCAAGGTTTATGATATTCAAAAGACTTTCAGCAGAGTTTGATTGTAAAATAGCTTGGAAAGACTGAAGAGGAATCCTATCTTAGCCAAACTCTTCTAAGGCAGATGGTTATTATCAGAGTCAGGCTGCAGCGGAGTGACAACTTGGCTCTGTTCATCTCCACACAAGATGCGATTGAAGTTCTCTGTATGTTTAAAACATGTTCTGAATGATATCTCCTGCCAGCTGGCGTTGTGTGTTGATAAAATGTTGCTGGGTGTATAACTCTTCCCTCACTTTATTAATGACCATGTCCATCTGTGTGTTCACTCGGAATAAAGCACATTTAGTAATGAAAAGGAGGATCTATACTGCTGTAAAAATGCCTCAGTGACTTGTGATGACCCGTTACATTACTGTGCAGATCAGTAGAGTAGGCAGAAATGCCTGTAAAAAATAGGGTGGGCCAGATTTGTCTTCTGCACATCAGAAGCTAACAACAATCCCTGCCGGTACCGGTGGCAGATTACTTCTGGAATACCTTATTTTTCCATAACAGATGGGTATGTTTTGGTGAACAGGAGACACGTATTTTACTGTTTTAATGGCTTATCAAGAGCACAAACACAACATCTTGGTGTCATTCTGGACAGCTCTCTCATCTCATCACCACACATACAAAACATCACCCGGACTGCATTCTTTGCACTGTCTTAAAATCTTTGCTTAGAATATGTTATAAATTGTAAGGTGTCCTTGGGTGCTTTGAAAGGCGCCCCTAAATAGAATGAATTATCATTTCCGTTAACATTTGTTTTCTTCTGACAGCCCAGCAGCAGGAGAGGTGGGGAGAGGGAGGCGGGGCTATTTCATCGTTATCAGAAAATGATTGCTGCTAGATGAGGGCAGTGGGGGCTCTTCTTGGAGTCTGGCTTTTTTTTTTTAAAACCAAAGTTCATTAGTGAACTTTGAACCATAATTTATTTTGCAGGCAGCTCTCTGCCTCTCTCTCGTTATTATGGCGCGTGCCATAATTTTTTTACCATAATGAGTTCGGTTCAGAGGACAAAACACATACAACATTAATTAAACTCGATATTTGTTCACTTTGAATGCTTGGATATTCTCAATGGGTGAATACATTTTTTTATAATAATAAAAAAATTAAAATTAAAATAATTTTTTTATGGGCCTGGGCCCACCCTGGCCCTATGGTGGCTACGCCACTGGTTCAGATACTGAAGTCCTGCTATTTGCTCAATATCACTTCTGTGACAGTGTCTTGAATCTATTACAGGAACAGTGGCTTCATGTTGGATTTAAATATGCCATCTGAGTGCAGTCATTGTATTTTTCATTACTTATCTATGAAATATTTACATTTCAATAGAGATGCTGGATGTTTTCTCTGAATCTGCCCTCGATCAGGACATCTTTATATCAATTGGATATCCAAAAAATACATCAACTAAACTCTAAGGCAAGGCAAGGCAAGGTGTAAGGAAATATTTGTATGTATTCGTGCAAACTGTGAAGAAACTTGAAAATGATTTGTGTAGACAACTGGGCTGGTTTTGGGCCTGCTAACATGTGGTTTTGTGAGGACAAAGGAAGAAGGGCTGGTAAGGGTTTTATTGCTGTGGGGGAGCTGGACCGAGACCCCACTGTGGTCTCGGAATGTGATGGGGGATGTGTGTCGGTGCAGAGGCTGCAGAAATAGGAGACAGTGAGGGTCAGAGGTGTTTATATGAGATGACTGGACCAGTTGTCCTTAAACTCCACCCCCTCCTGTATCATTTGGTATGAAAGCCTATCCAGCTTGCTGTTCTGTCTCTCTCTTCACGCGTCGCTGGGACAGGAGGTCTGGTGGCCTGTGGGCAGGAGCCAGGAGTAGGCCAAACTCCTGACATTACACATAATACGATATGATTGTGTATGGTAATGTATTTGATTGTATTGCATTGTATATTACCATTAAAGTGGATTATTGTTAAACGGTTAAGTGTATGCTCTGGATTCCCTTCATGTAAGATAACAGCTTGTAGGAACGCGAGGAGATTTAAGCCTATATCTCCTAACAAATGGTGACCCGACGTTTCCGTGTAGACAGGGCTGTGGAAGGTTTCAGAGTGTTTTTGAAGTTTGAATGGAGTATACAATGCATATTTTATACCATGTTAGGAAAGTTATATATAACACGTGAACGTTGATCGTCAGGTATAGAGAGTCCTGCGTAACAAGAAATTAGAGCAGTTTGCGTGGATCTTCAGGTAGTTTAGTCCTGAAGTGGCGTAGGAGCGGTGCAGTTCGTGAGTTTTGGGTGCAAGTCCCAGACGGCGAAACCTGGATGGTCGATATTTGAGATCGGTCCGCCGTTTATAACTGGGGGTAAAATAGCAGTCTGAGATCGAATAAGCGAAAGTATCAATGGACTGCTATTCTGTTAAATCCTTGGGAGAGAGCGCTAACGTCACCTACATTGTGACGAGACCGGCTCCCGTTTCCCTTGTCTGTAAAAATTAATTTGAAAGGCTGACGTAAACATAACGTTGATCGCAAGGTAGGCAGAGAGTCCTGCGTGACGACATATGTAACACGTTATCAGGCCGGACAAACTGTACGGGGAATAAATCTGTGTGATTTTTACCTAAATAACCTGTGTGAGCGATTGTCTGTGGTAATCAGGCATTCGCTCAGAAGAGTGAAGCTCATTTGTGCTCTGCTGCTGCCATCTAGTGGCTGAAAGGGGGGGAAGCACGTTAATTAAGTCAGATAAATAAAAGCGAAGTCAATATATTGCGTCAGAATAGTAAAGACAATTCTGAAATTCCAGGGAGTTATCGGGAGCAATGGGAACAGATTAAGAGATTGATTTTAAGTGGAATCAAAAAGGGGGATAAAGAAAAGGCTTGTATATTTAAATAAATAAGCTGTCTGTAGGTTGTCATTGTTGATTAGTAAAGACCTTGTTTTATGTTGGTAAATGTAATGGTACAAAAGACAGGGGTACTTATGCCCGTTTAGGTTTTCAATGTGCGCCATCACGTTAGAACAGGATTGGTGGCATTTTCAGTTCATTGCTTACTTCCACACGCCTTCCCCCTCCTTGTCTCTTTCACGACTATAGTTAATGCATTGGAACGATTGTCAAGTTGCCGTGTTTCTAGGAACACGGCTGTTCCGGAACGGCCTTTCAAAATAAAAGCCAAAGGCCGCTGTTCGCCAGAGATGCCTTCACAATAAAACAGTAATTACCTTAACAATATATTTAACTTATATTGCGTCTTTAAATATTGATTTTAATTCATTACAGATCTAACCTGCTTGTAACACAACTTTGATCAAAATAATAGGATAAGCAAGTGGTTAAAGGGGGTTTCCTGTCTGGCTCATTTGATTTAGAACTGAAGTAAGGGAAAATAGTGTTTTATGAGTCATTCCTCATGGTTTCTGAAGATAAATCATCAGTTTGTCTGAACTTTGATATAGAGATAGGATCATGGTGGACCTTTTTTTGGTTTCAAATTAAAGTAGAGTTTAAGGATGAAGTAAGCAGGACTTCAACTGGCCAAAAGACATTTTGAAGTTTAATATTCTTGGTTAGCAAACAAGACATCTGATTATTATGTCACACATGATAATCTTGTTATAGAACTAGCTTAAAATATTGGAGAAAATATGTAGATGTTCTTTCGTGGTGTGTGGAATATGTGATGCTGGAAACATGTACGTTTTTCAATGTATAGGAGAAAATGTTTTCCTGAAAGAGTTATGTTGGGTACATATGTAGCAATGGATGAAACAATTTTTAGAGTGAGTTTTTGTAATATCATTTGTAGACATCAATTAGGTTGTTTAGATGGCATTTAACAATTAAGACAGATAGTATGATTACAAAGAGTCAGAGTGGAAAGGGTTGGATTTATTTAACCTCAGTGTGCTAGATTTTTTATAGGTAATGCGTCCCGAGACCTGGACTCCCCCTCTGAGTTAGAAAAGGCTAAGATCCCGACCCTCCAAGCAGACAAAAGACCTAACCCAACAGGAAACTCCTCCTTCTCCATCGAACAGACAGAGAACCAGAGCTGAAACGACAACAACAAGACTGCAGCCAGAACTATCTCCGCCTGTGGCATCCAGAACCAGACAGCATGCTGACGGGCAGAAATCTACCCTCATCAGTCCCTCAGACAGGACCATGAAGTTCCAAGCTGAGCACAAGAGCAAAGTGTGGGAGATGAGCAGAATCCGCCCTCCATAAAAACAGCAGGGAGACTGTAAAGGAGGAGATGAAATGTAAAGCAGTGCAAGAACATTGGCATGAGGGTGCATGCAGATGTAACTGGGCCAATGGCTGACAGCGGATGAAGTTACAGCGGATGGACTGAAGAGAACACAGAATCAGAGGAGTTGGCATGGTCGATTAGAAGTGAGGAGGCCGGGGTCACGGCTTGAGAAAACCAGAGGAGGAGAAAAGGAAAACGGGAATGAGTGAGTTTGCACATAAACACACTTATTCACAAAACGCACATTTAAAGCATAAATACGTAAAGACAGAAAGATTTATTAAATAAAAATAGCAGTAAACTATTAGAGTAAAATGAGAACACACTGAGGGTTCAGAATACAACCATACTCTTCAATCTTTTCATCAGGTTAACATAATATTCTTTGACATTTTTATTCACGTGTGAATAAAGTAGTGGGATAGTTTTGGGAACCACTCTATAAGACAAATCTTTATCTGTATGGATAATGTTAAAGGGCGAGCTGGTGCCAAGCCAGATATAGTATTCCAATCTAAATAATTGATTTCACCATTGTAGCATAGTTATTACCATGGGAAATATGAAATGACTTCTGGTTTTAAATCCTTGATAAAGGAGGGAGGAATGGTTGCATGTTCGGACATCCAGGGTTCCACACACTGCTAAAGAGTTTAACATTGGTTTTTAGGTGGACCAGAATGGATGACATGTGGTTGTTATACCATTGTTATCGTGAACTAAACATAAATAAGGACATAGTATCTGCTTGAAGATGAATGGATTTCATATCCTAGAGGGGATTAGTTATTGTGAAGACTCCACAAGGTATCTACTAATGTATTGTAAAGAACTTGAATTGACTTGATAAATAAGTGAAGATAAGAAGATCTATGGACCATAAATTAGTCAAGTGGTAAATAAAAATAGCGGAAAAGAGGGGGACTATTAAAGGGAAGTGGAAAATCAGTCTAATACACACTGATAAAAAAAAGGGGGGGGCATGAAGGAAGTATGCACTGGATTTTTTATTCGTGTGTGAATTTGGTAGTGTTTTAATTTGTTACAGTATTGATCAGTTCAAAGGGAGAGTTTTAGTAACAGCTCTATAAGATCAGATAAATATTTATTTATATAGGTCATGTTGAAGGGAAAGCTGGTTCTAAACAAAATATAGTATTTCAATTTGAGGTACTGGTTTCATGTTCAGACACCCAGAGTTCCACGCACTGTGAAAGAGGGTAACATTGTTCTTTAAGTGCACCAGAATTGAAGATAAATTGATAGAATGAGTTATGGAATAAATAGCAGAGCTTTACAGATCCTAGTAATGTTTTGACACAAGATAGTGATGTACACATGTTTCTGAAATAGATCTATTAGTCATTTTAATACTAATTAGGTGTAAATGAATTGCAGTAATAGTAATAGTACAATAAGGAAGTGACATTTTTTTGGCTAGACACTTTTCAGGGAATGTGGGAAACAGCAAAGAGGGGTTGGAGACATCTTGAACATTATAGTTGTAATTGTGAATTAATAAATGATGGCGCTCCATATATACAGATTTGTATAGACGGAGGATGCTGGCCTGTGCTGGAACATCAAAGTCTCTGCAGAGCACAACACATGGCCAAAAAGACTGAGACCAACTGACCGACAGGGTAACTTGGGAAGGCACTGTCAATGACTGACTCTGAGGTGTACCTGACCAAACCTGACTTTACAACCTGACAGTGTGAGTGTGAGTGTGTGTATGTCTGCACCTGATCAGTGCAACTGCGTGATTTGAAACGATGACTAATCAAGCATGTTTTGGACTAACACATTATTTCTGTGTGAAATGAGGGGTTTCCTAACATTCCCCAAACGGGAAACCGTATCTAATCTGGTTGATGATGTTTCACTCCCACAGGAGGTGGCGGTTTGCAGAATGTGAAACTCAAACTATGAAATTTGGAATTCTGTTTCTTTTAGGACTGAATGATGGAGAGAAACACTCTCAAGTGTTTACTGGGAAAAATGTTTGGTATTGTCTTATAATCCATTATGACCTGAAGGTTTTCTTCCCATACAGGTTTTTGTTTACACATGAGAGAATGTGTAAAAAAGGGGGAGTGTAAACTTTACAATGTACATTTTTCATTTAGGGACTGAAAGGAACCTGCTGCCCAACTCCATTGTTCAATCTGACCATTGATTGACAGTTTTAGAATTGACCTGCTCCATATTTGGGGATAAGAGGCTGTTTGGTGAATGTTGACATGTCTCTAGTATTGATTGAGTTATAGCAGGTAACACAGGTAGAGAATCAGAGGCCAAGGGGCTACTGGGAGAGATGTAAGTCCAGAATGAAATACTGGAGAGGCTGACCGGTGAGTAATGTGTCAACTAATGTTTCAACAGGTATTAAAGTAACTGAGGTTTGAAATGTAGAAAGAACATATTTACAGTTAAGCTAAAACATAGTAATGTAATGAGACACAATGTAATTTAGACAACATCATGTAACTAGTCTGGTAAAGAAGTAAAAGCCATAGACTTTATTGTTTAGGTCATTATGGGGATATACATTTCATCTACATTTAGAAAGACATTTGATGACAGTTGGTGCGAATTCTGTATTCATTTTTTAGTAGGATAATATCTAAGAACTGACGGGTAGAAGCAGTATCACCAGGAAGCCATTCACTTTGTTAGTATTGTGATTTTGGTTGTTTTTGAATCCATAAGATTAGTGTGTTTCTTTACCAGAAACATTAGCAGTTCATATTATATTTAGATTTTTAATGGGATCTCAGGGATTTCATTTAAAAATAAATACAGATGCTTGTCAGAAATTCAGAGCTATTGAAATATGTTATTTAGTTTACCTAAAGATGTTGGGGTTCTTATTTAGTTGGCACAGTCCAAGTATTAAGATTCTGAAGCTGCACAATTAATTTAGAAAACCTGTGCACCGACGTCTGTTGTTTTAAGACACCCCACCAACAGGCTCCAAGTGGCCAGGCACTGGTGGGTCAAACAGCCGAGGGCCCCAGAGCCCGGAGCGTAGGCTTGAGGGATTGGTATCAGATTTCTCCACACAGGTTGTGGATGCCAAAAGGGGGACCCGAGACGCAGGAGGCTGACTGTCAACCCCAGGCTCTCCAGCCCCGACCGAGTGACCCAGAGGACATCCCGTGCCGTCCGCCTACAAGGAAAGGGGGACAACTGGTACCACTGTGCGGAGCCAGTGTGCGGCGGGGGAAAACACCTGCGAGGACCCTAGACGACATCAGGACGGATCGGGCTCTCATCAGGGAGGTCGACTCGGAGGCTGTCATCAGCGGATTGGAGGAGAAGGACATCCATCATCCATCCAGCAGTCGTCCCAGGAGGCATCATCAACGGACCGGAGAAGGAAGATCGGGAGGACATCTATTCAGCATCGACTCAGAAGCCGCCGTCAGCAGATCAGAGGGGACAAAGACACGGCAAGCCAGGACGGCACAGGGGACTCCACTCTCCGCTGAAACAGGAGTGTGGGTTAAGTGCAACAAGACGGTGTATGGAGCCAGCCAGGCCTGCCAAGCTATGGGCAGCCTCTACCATGACAGCTGCTTCACCTGCAGCGCCTGTAGTCGAAGGCTGAGAGGGAAGGCGTTCTACTATGACGCAGGAAGGGTTTTCTGTGAAGAGGACTTTCTGTACTCTGGGTTCCAGCAGTCTGCAGACAAGTGCAACGCAGGTGGACATCTAATCATGGACATGCAGGCCGGCAGGCCCTGGGGAAGTCTTACCGCCCCGGTTGCTTCCGCTGCGTCATCTGCAACGAGAGCCTGGACGGAGTGCCCTTCACTGTGGACACTGAGAATAAAAAGTATGGAGACTCAGCAGACAAGGATGCAGTTTTTTGCAAGTGCCTTGTGTAAATTGCACTCTCTTTTTAAGAGTGCAAAAGAGGGAATTGTAAGGAAATATTTGTATGTATTCGTGCAAACTGTGAAGAAACTTGAAAATGATTTGTGTAGACAACTGGGCTGGTTTTGGGCCTGCTAACATGTGGTTTTGTGAGGACAAAGGAAGAAGGGCTGGTAAGGGTTTTATTGCTGTGGGGGAGCTGGACCGAGACCCCACTGTGGTCTCGGAATGTGATGGGGGATGTGTGTCGGTGCAGAGGCTGCAGAAATAGGAGACAGTGAGGGTCAGAGGTGTTTATATGAGATGACTGGACCAGTTGTCCTTAAACTCCACCCCCTCCTGTATCATTTGGTATGAAAGCCTATCCAGCTTGCTGTTCTGTCTCTCTCTTCACGCGTCGCTGGGACAGGAGGTCTGGTGGCCTGTGGGCAGGAGCCAGGAGTAGGCCAAACTCCTGACATTACACATAATACGATATGATTGTGTATGGTAATGTATTTGATTGTATTGCATTGTATATTACCATTAAAGTGGATTATTGTTAAACGGTTAAGTGTATGCTCTGGATTCCCTTCATGTAAGATAACAGCTTGTAGGAACGCGAGGAGATTTAAGCACAAATCTCCTAACAAAGGCAAGGCAAGGCAAGGCAAGGCAAGGCAAGGCAAGTTTATTTATAGAGCACTTTTCAACGCAAGGCAATTCAAAGTGCTCTAAGCTTAGCGTTAAAGTAAATAATCACATTTGGTTCTCTATTATGGGTTTTAATGGTTTTCAAACTCTTCAGCCTTCATTATGTTGATAAACTGTGAAGCACTAGATTAATATTCCAGTCCTGGTTGTTGAGAAATGTATCTGCAGATGGTCATAATATCTACCAAGCTTTTCAATATGATTTGGAAGTACAAAGTAATAATCAGGACCAAAACATAATTATCTTTGTGGTCTGCAATGACACTTCAACTTCACGTCTTGTGAGAGGGAAACACATTATTGTTTACTCCAAATCAGAAAATAAAATAATTTTTTATGACTTTTGCCCCACACTCACATCTTGCTAATTGCCCATGAAGTCATCTCCATAAATAATAGCTCCTGCTTACTGAGCTCCCATCCGTCACACAGGAGTAATCATGCTTTGACTTTGAGTAATCACTTATGAGCTTATATTGCAATGCTCTGCCACAAAGCAAATGAAGTGCAGCTCATAACACACCTATCATTTCAGCAGGTAAAATATTCCCTTCTGCTCAGTCTTATTATAAAAATATCAAGGTTTTATCGACACGTTCTCAGCGTTTTAGGGAGGCTACGTTGGCCTGCTGGTGCCTCACTTTGGTTCAACTGAAACATTGTATTACTTTTTGATAAATTGCGATTGAAGTTATTCAAATGAATCATGATCCTAAGAGGAGGAAGTGGGCTTATTTAGTGATCTCCTTACAGGTACAAAGTTGTACTTTAGCTGGCAAAATATCTCAATATATTCTGAATGGATTGAAATGCATTTCAGTTTTCCATAGACTGGAAGATGTACCATAATGATGTTAGGGTCCAGTTGACTTTCACTATAGTGCCTGCATTGGTTCACCTTCGTGGTTTGAGTAAAATGTCTCATTAACTACAGGATGTTTTGTCACAAATCTCGCTACAGAATCAGCCTCAGCTCTTGGGATTAATGCAATTGACAAACATTACATGGTATATTGTTACATTTAGATATTTGCATGCCGATAGCAAAAATCCAATTTGTTAAATTGAGATAATAGAAATATTAACAAGCTGATATCAACTATCCAATTTGTTGAAGTACCGCCTCACACTGCAGCTAGAACGGCTGCAGACTCTTCAAACAAGCCATCATACATTCAGGAAGCAGCTGTTGTCATCTTAGACAAGTGGATGTAATCAAATAAGTATGTGAACAAAACCAATGACCTACCATAGCCAATAACAAATGAATATAACTTATTTTATTTGTGTTGTTCATTCATATATTATTTTACCTTAACATTTATTTATGCATTTTTTTTATCTCTCCAGTTTTATAGGATGTTTTTGGTTGCTGTCCTATAGTATGCATTGGAATGATTTCAAACCTGTTTATCCCAATAATTATAAAGGAGTGCCTTGGAAATATGTGTTTACATAAATTGGGACCAAACTGTTTGAACTTAGACTAAAGTGAACTATCTAAACACTCAAGAGTCCTTTACCTCACTGAGCTGTAGTATCAGCCTCTCAGTCTGACTGGAGAGGACTCTCCCTCCACATCATTGGAGACAAGACCGCCTTAACCTGCCATCAGGCCCTGGGGCTGGTTTTGTAGGCCCCCTATTTAAACAACAAATCAAAGTCATTTATAGCCTCGGCAGGCTCTGTGATCGGACTTCTCCACTCTGCTCTACGCGCGCCTGGTCCTCTCCTCCAGATGAGTGACGTATCGGGCCTCCCTCATGTATTTGTCCGGTTGCCTTTGGCTCCCCTCCACGTAGCAAGTCCTCGTCGTCCTCTCCATCTCCTCCAACAGATAATGTCCCTCCTGTCTGTTTTTCCTGTCCCGCTACTCCATCGCTATCAGAACCAGACGGCCTACTTGGCTCCGAGGCCCCGTGGCCGGCCCCGGCACCGCTGCCGCTCGGTACAGAACTCATCCGTCCTTCCTCCTCATCCGTCCTTCCTCCTCATCCTGGCCTACAGGTTTAAAATAACCTGTAAGCTTTGGCATTTTTTGTAATAGCTGCTGGTCTCGAAACTTTTCCCTCAACAATTTCCTTTTCCGAGCGCCACTCTCAAAGTTTTTCTCCTAAACAACCTTCATCTGTCACTCAATCACTCGCAATTTGAATAAGTCACATGTGAAACATATTCTCATTCTGATTGGCTGTTAAGTGGTGCCCACTGACTGTTACTGAGTCATCATTTTTGAGAAAAATCTCTGGAATCC
Source organism: Pseudochaenichthys georgianus (assembly GCF_902827115.2). Lineage (NCBI taxonomy): Eukaryota > Metazoa > Chordata > Actinopteri > Perciformes > Channichthyidae > Pseudochaenichthys > Pseudochaenichthys georgianus. The sequence goes on from NC_047518.2 coordinate 35,099,328, forward strand.
ATCGATCTGATTGATTAGCGGAGCAAATGATCAAAATACTACAGAGGGAAGATATTTTCGTTTGGATTACTGGTCTGGGGGAAGCTCACGAGTGTGTGTGTATACGTGTGTGTGTTTGTGTATTTTTGCGTTTGTGTGTATTGTGTTTGTTTCCCGGGGAAAACACTCACGAGAAACACAGGCTGTTGTTATGCCTGCTGTGACGTCAAGTTACTCCGTTCTCCGCTTGTAATTATGCTGTTACAAGCTTCAAAGTTGTATTTGTCATCTGAATTTGCCGAAAACAAGTTTAATATTCTGAAAGCCAAGACTTTGTTTATTTGAAATCAGATGAAAATAAACAGTAACGGACCCTGCCGTGTTATCTATGATTACTATACGCCTTACATTCATAATTTCAGCGGAGGGAGGGGAACAGCAGAACAGGAGAGTGGCGAGGGAGAGCTGTCTTCTTCCCTTTACAAGCTTCAAAAATGTATTTATCGTGTCATTTTGGAAATAAAAGTTTCATATTCTGAAAGCCAAGACTTTGTTTATTTAATTTTTTTTTTAGCACCAGATTCTAATAACAAGAGCGCCGGTACCGGGCGGTGCGCCCTTCTCTCTCTCCCTCGCTCACTCGCATTTTGGCTGTGAGCTGCGGGTGCCAGATAAGCCAACATCTGCATTTTCATCACTTACAGCGCCCATCGTACAGGGCAAATGAAACGTGTAACCGGGGTGAAAAGGGTGATACATTTACTTAATTATGAATGTTGTTACATCAAGGCCGAAAATTAGGATGAGCACCAACGGTCAAAAATGTTTTTTTCCCTCCCAGAACTGCCAGGGCAGCGCCTCCCCAGATCTGGCGCCCGAGGCGAACATCTATAACGCCAGTGCAACGGGCGCACCTGCGCACCAGTTATGTGCAGCCCCGTCTATAACTCTTCCCTGACCTGTTCTAGCAAAACTAGCCTGGCTAACTAACATCATAGATTAAACAGAGCAAGCCCCGAAAGCTAAGATAAAAATGCCAATATATTTATATACAATAATAATAATTATCACAAAAGCTTCACTTTGTGGCTGAAAAGCTGAACACTGTGATATACAGGACATTCTCCACCTTGGTCACCTCTGAGGTTCCAACAATATTGTTTCTCGGATCTGGATAGCCTGAAAGACGTAATTTAGCAGAGTCAATTTAACAATGATATGCTCCATCTGACTGCTGACCGTAATGTCCCCCCTGTTTTCTGCTTCAGTACCCGTTGTGTCTCTAATCTCCATAGAGTTTCTGATTAAGTGTTATTGTAACCACAAATGGCTGTTCTCAATATTGCAAAAACACTTCAGCACATGTCCACGTTGAGATAAGGATCTATTTGAACTTCCTCAAGAAAAAAACGTTTAAAAATAAGTGAAATGTTCTTCGAAACATAATTAAGAATGGTGATTACATTTAAACTCTGATTACATTGAAATTCACTGCGCTATTTACAATGGTCCTTGATGTTACCCTCAAATTAAGTAGAACTAAAAATGACTGCATCCAAATAAACTCGCACGGAAGAGACAGATGTTTGCAAGTTCCTTTATAATAGATAGGATATCAGCGAGAGGTTGACTCTTTGCCATCAGCCTTATTACAGTAAATATTGGTTATATGTTCACTATTTTAACAAAGCTTATGGCTTTATATCTTACACTCTCTTGTATTGTACAATTGTTTAGGTTGTGTAACAAACCATGCACATTAAAGAACAATATGCACATTTCGTAGCTATTGGGGTCTCTGGAGTCTCAGGACAAGACGCTGTGAGCTGACTAATAGAGCTTTAGATGCAAGACATGGGGTTTTCACTTTTGATGAGATGCGTCCTCGGGTCAAGAGACACTTAAGTATATCTTGATAAACAAATCAAATGCTAATACAGTTCCCCGATGATAAGCATTTAGTAATTTAACTACCAAAGTGTCTCCTGGGCCGGTAATAGGTATGAGCGACTGAGTAGTCAGTTACAAAGCAAGTACCTTTTCGGCATGGTTGACTTCACTGGCATCTTAAGGAGTGAACTACACGTGTCAGAGATAGTGGGGAGATGTCATGCATGCCTTTACCACCTGCAGAAGTCATTTAAATAACTTATAACTTAGATGATGACCAAATATGTATATATGCTGACAGTTATTTTTGCTCCTATTTTCATAGTCTTTTATTATTATTATCATTATTTCCTTGATTTTATGTTATTTATTATTTATTTTAGATTTTATTGATCTGTGTGAATCTTTGCTGTACTGTTTTTTTCACGCTTACCCTGTTGCTGCTTTGTACAACTGAATTTCCCCTCGGGGATTAATAAAGGTTAATCTTATTTTATCTTAAATGAAGCTTAGCACAAGTTCAACCAGGAAGACAATCTGTAAGGCAAGGCAAGTTTATTTATATAGCACTTTTCAACACAAAGCAATTGCAAGTGCTTTACAAAAAATGAAAGACATTAAGAAAATGGCATTTAAAATCAGTCATTAAAAAGAAAAGCTAATAAAATAAACATTAAAAGAAAAAATACATGGATAAAAGTTACAGTGCAGTCTAAGATATGAATAGTTCAATTAAAAGCAGCGACAAAAAGAAAAGTCTTCAGCCTGGATTTAAAAGTAGTACTCATTCATTCACATATTCCCATTTTACTACTCTCTCTCCTCTCAATCAGTGATCGGGGGCGTCACTCCCCAGCTAAACCTATCACTTCGCCTCTATTCCCACAATCATAGCGCTTTCCTAAACCTTTAAATCTGCTCTCTCCCCTCCTCACAGTTGTAATTTCAGGTGAATCAACGCAGCCCTCCTCCACCCCTTTCATATTCCTTTCTTCCAAATCCAGGGTCAAGCTTAACCCACTCCTCTTCAGACCTCCATCTATCCCTTCATGCTCCACCATGCACCACCACTAGGGTTGGGAATCGAAACTCGGTTCCAGATGAGAACCGATAAGAAAATGCCGGGTACCGGGTAGTGCGGGTAGCGGGTACCCATACAAAATACACAAATTCGGTTCTGCTTAACGGTTCCTAAACGCGGTAGACCCTGTATTCCACCGGGTCCGTCTGCGCCGTGGTGAAAATATCCAGCTAACACTGCAGGTCAGAGGTTCTCAACCTTTACGAGGCGCAACCCTCAAGAATAATCAGGTTTTGTTTGAACAGCTAGCACCAAGGCGTCGTGCAATGTGCTCCAGGCACTATGGATGTTTAATGCTTTCCTCGACTTTTTCTCATTCCATGACCCACTGGAAATCAACTCTCAGAAGTGCACACACACTCTCACAAACACACAGTATTACATCTATTGTAAAGAAAATAATGTCACTGGCAAAAGTAATTTAAAAACAATTACCCACTTCAAATATGGTTTTTTATCCTAATATGTCTCTGTATTTTCTTCTCCACAATGATCTATGTACATCATATGTTTATATATATCCTGCTTACTTGAAGTAAACGGTTATTTTGTGGGGTTTTTTGTAAATTATTGAGTGTTCTTGCATTTTAATGTGTGAGTTTTTCCTCGGGACTGTGGGAAACATTTAGATCTTTCTGTGTGTACAAACATATTTTGAGATTCACAATAAAGTTAACTTTGACTTTGATCTGGCGTCCAGCAGAAATATTACTGTACAAATAGTAATTCCTTTTGATTTCCATTTATACCGCGCTACTCTCACTCATCACACTGTGTGAAGCTTAACACCTCTGCTATTTATCACAAGCCAATCAGTGTCATCTAAAATATTCATGAACAAAAAGTGTGTGATTGAAACACAAATGAGATTCAGACTTATGATTATAGTCAGAGTCCCGTCTAAACATGTGGAGGAAGAGTGTGGCAATTTGGTCCACTTGAAGACAAATATGATTGGGCAGTGGAGTTGAAAGCTAATGTTTGCCTTGATAGTGTTTTTCTTCTCCGCTGTTGCAGATTGATGGCAGTTTGAACCTCGACACATCATCAATCACCTCTGATACTGTGGAGATTGTTGGCGTGCGAGAGAACTAGATCAGAAGAAAGAGTGAAAGCAACACCACTCAATAATGATAGCGACCGAGCTTCAGATGAAAAAGGGATCAGGAATGAAGGATTGAGTCTACACTCCACTGTAATCATCTCAAGCGTGTTTACCTTCACACCAAGGCACAATGTTTCAATCCCCAAAAGTCTTTATAATGATGAAATGATCACTAATGGTGTCGTTTGAAAATGTTTTGTGCCTACTGGTAGACTGAGACTTTCCTTTCATACAATCATTCATTTTCTCCTTCTCAGCTCTCCTATTTCCTTTCCTTTGTCACAGCCTATATATCATCCATTCGTCCCCTATGCCTGAAAAACATAGCCAACTTTTAACTGGCCCATCAGATTTTATGAGAATTCCTTCCAAAACTGATCACAGAAATGTGTCAAGAGTAATACTGGTGACTCCATGGTTTAAATGTAGGCATTTTTCTAAAAAGTATATTATTTTTAGCTAGCTGCTGTTGGTTGATTATTTCAGATTGTTGGTTGGTTGGTTGGTTGGTGTTTTTAGGGCTGCGAGAGAAAATGGAACATGCAAATATTTAGCATGTTGTTTCGAAATAATATCTAAAAGATTAATCAATTATCAAAATTGTTTCAGATCAAATGTATGTCAATCAAATATTTGACCAATTTATTTCCCATGCATTTGTTGATTTTTAAGTCATTTGACATAGGTTTGATTTATTTCTATAGCACTTGCTAAATTAGGATTATTTTTTAAATACAAATATTCAAGATTTAAATCTGTTGTTCAACGCACATTGCAAATGAAAAGAAAGACAGAAAAATAAATAAATAAATGCACACTGCAACCCAAAGGTTAATAATAATAATAATAATAATAGATGTATAGCGCCTTTCAAGGGACCCAAGGCCGCTTTACATGGTGAACAAACAAACAAACAACAAACAAACAAAAGGGGCAAAGGTTAAAACCACATTTACAAGTGTGATAAAGGTGCATCCTCTATAGTAAAATATTATGCTTTAAAGGTCACATGTCATGGCCTTTTCCACTGATCATAATTCCATTGTTGAGGTCTACTAGAATAGATTTATACTGTGCAATTTTCCAAACTCACATTGGTTTCGCATACAGCATCTCTGTAAAGTATGTGTATTCACAGCTCTTGCCCCCCCCTCCTTGTGAGCCCAGTGTGCTCCGATTGGTCGGGACCAGTCGGGACGTTGTGAATCGCGCTAAGCTCCGTGGAGGTGTGATTTCCTTGTTTAGCGATACACAGCGAAACACAGCGAAACTCACCCTGAGCACACACAAAGTCACAGCCGAAGTAAAAACAATAAGTGTGGCTTGATATCGAGTAAGAAAAAGGTTGATAAACGCTGTGAGAATGGGTCTGCAGAGAGAATTTCGCCGCGATCCCAACTGCCTGTTATCAGCCTGCAGCCAGGGAGGAGAAATCAGCTGAGCTGCATGCACTGAGTGTGTGAGGAAGTCCGTGAATTGGTCAATTTGGACCAATCAGCAGGGGCTTAACGTAACGGCTCCGCGGACGTAACGTAACGGCTCCACGGATTGGTCCATTTCGTTCCGGGGACGACATGACATCATGATGTCCCCGGAAGAATGAAATGGACAGTGACGTATCTCCAACGAGGCGTTTTGGGGAGGTATTTTCTGTTTTAGAGTTTTACTCCCTACATGGTGTACTTTGAGGGTTTTGACTCTGCAGACCGTTTACATGCATAAAAACCTTCATAACACACAAGGGGACGGGTAATAACCGGAAAAGCATGACATGTCACCTTTAACTAGAGTTGAGAAATTGAATGCTTTGTATGAGAGACCAGAGGGATAAAAGATCATCTTTCCTGGGTGATTTAGAATTCTTCGAAAGCACATTCAGCACCCATATTTACTGATACAGAGGTCAAACTCTCGTAAAAAAAGCAACAAACATCTTCTGTGAGTGACAGGAGTGACAGAAGAATGTTCGTATTGTCTGTCGTAGTGTCTGTTCGTGTGATTATCAACATAAACTGTCATAACAGACGGAGAGCTAATTCCTGCCGGAGACGATGCTCTGCAGATTAACGTCTGCTTCGTGGGAGCAGCCTTGCAGCTTTAAGACACTGGATAAGAACATGGAGGTACAGCTCAGGCTGCTGCTGCTGTAAAGTGATATGCAGTGTGAGCACACTGTAGAGAATACAAGAGAACAGAACATTACAGTACAGAATATAATAGAAAATAATAGAATAGAGCAGATTATATTGTATTTAACCTAATATATAATAGATCAGAATAGTACAAAACAGAATAGAAAGGATTAGAATATAATTGAACAGAAAATTTAATAAAATAGTATAAAATAATAGAATAGAACATAATAGAATAGAAAAATAAAAGAATATAATATAAAATAAAAGAATAGAACAGAATAGAATAGAATAGTAAATACGTGCATATAGTTTTAGTTCTGATGTCTGCTTAACCCCATTTCTCACGATTATCAAACTTTAATAAAGATGAAATCAACTACATTGCTGCTAAATTACTGTTTTTTAAAAGCCATTGTTAGGCTTTGATACACTATCTTTGGTGAACACTGCATGATAGATTTTCAATACCTTAAAGTCAGACAGCATTTGTAACTTTGTCACCGCACCATCAATTCCAATAAACAAGAGAGTATTTCTATACTGGATCACTTCTCACAAAGTCCACTCATCTGTCTTTGCTAATCGCTCCAACTTGTCTGCTGCCGTTTCTTCTGGTCTTATGAAAGCCGCGCAGAAGCTGCTCTTGAGTGGCGAGTGATTGGGAAGCATCAGATGAGCTGCCAGCTTCCATTAAACAGCCGACATCAGCAGGTATTTGCACTGTCATTCAGCATTTACAGCGTACACAGTCAGCAGTGACAACTCAACAGAAAACAGCTTGTCGGATTAAAAACAGCATTTCTTCCAATTAAGAGGCAAATATAAAATGATTGATTGAGTGACGGAGTCTCTGAGTAATGTCCTGACATGAGTATCAAGTCCTAATAAAAATCATATTTTTGGGAGATGATCTCAGGTTTTTCAATTCAGATTGCCTCAATATTTCAATACATTAGTTATATCGTGTTGTACTGTGTGTGTGTGTGTGTGTGTGTGTGTGTGTGTGTGTGTGTGTGTGTGTGTGTGTGTGTGTGTGTGTGTGTGTGTGCGGGCGCGTGTGTGTGTGTGTGTGTGTGTGTGTGTGTGTGTGTGTGTGTGTGTGTGTGTGTGTGTGTGTGTGTGTGTGTGTGTGTGTGTGTGCGTGCGTGCGTGCGTGTACAGATCAGTCAGTTATAACCTTATGACATACTTTTACAATAATGTATATAATTTAGTCCATCAAAAGGTCAACATGGTCTAAAGTGTCCATACTATAACATAATAGGCTGTTTAATTGATTTTATTTTATACAAAACAGAGAAAAGCAGAAAATGAAGCTTAAAGGTCACCTATTATGCAAAATCCACTTGTTCATGTATTTTATACATCAACATGTGTCCCCTGGCTGTGTTAAGAGATTCTGAAAGTTTCAGGAAAAAAGATTCTCTCACTTTTTGTCCTGATCCATTTATATAGAAACGTGTCAGAAAAAAGCTGATCAGATGTTGGCCACTTTATGATGTCATAACGATTTGTTGGCTTGTTTAACCATTAGCCAATCAGCAACCAAGGTAACACCTGCCCACCTTATCACCTGAATCTCCTCCTAGAGCACCATTGTGTTCTTTTTAACCAATTATCTCTCAGAGGGGCGTGGGGAGTGGCTCCTTATTTTCATCTAAAGTAACAGACAGAGAATCAGCACTTTTGAATCAGGGCTGAAACAGAGGGGATTATGGGTAATGCTGCAATGATCCCTTTGGTGTTTTGAGGCAAACACTTCAGAGACATGTTCTGTATATATCTGACACCTATAATATATTGATGAAAAACAGTACAATAAGGGACCTTTAAACTAAAGAATGTTTCACTGTTTTTCAGATGAATGACTTCAACAATGAATGATTAATGACCAATTGTTTCAGCAGCACCCCGCAGCCTTACAGACTTCTTGCATTCTCGCTAATAAGCACAAACCCATAAGGCATACAATGAAAAAAACTGCAAAGCAAGATCAACATGGATATTCAAGCTTCCAGGAGTTATTTCATAATGAAGTGGTTCAATTTACTTTCTTGGTGAACTCATTTTCTCTCCGTCTGCGTTACCTTGAGTTAGTGATTAACCATTTTCCCAGAACGACTTTCAACCATCCACAAGAGAGGGCATTCATCATGTTCATTAATTTTTTTATTTCATAACTCCCACAACCTCTGGTCTCGTGTGACCTGGAAATCAATTGAGGTCTTCCAAGATTAAATTAATTTCACTTTTCTTAATGCAGCTTGGAGGAGCGGGGAGGAGATTGTGGACACAAGTAGGGCGAGTAATACTGTATGTTTGAATCAAGATGAGAGGGAGATGCACTATACTGTAAATCTATAGTTTGCTGCAATGATACAATTGAAATGTTTTAATTGTAATAGCATTTATCATAATTTGTGTTTGTGTATAATTTATTCCTATTACATTTTCATTTCTATAAATAATTCATTTAAAAAAGAGGACCCAAGTTCCGGCCTGGTACCATACTGTATACGCATTTCACCCCCTCTGTCTCACACTTTCAACAATGTTATCTCCAATAAAAGCTAAAAATATTTATAATATTAATTAACAGAGGTGGAAGAAGTATTAATAGTGTAGATACAGGTCTGTAAGTAGCAATATCACAGTTCAAGTAAAAGTACTGCATTAAAAATTGTACTAGTGTAAAAGTACTTAAAGGGGACCTATCATGCAAAATGCACTTTTTGATGTCTTTTATACATAAATATGTGTCCCCGGTGCGTCGGGGAACTCACGCAGCGTCAGAAAATAAAACCCTTTCTCTTTTCCTCCGTACCCAAATCTTTTAAAAACGGGGGTACAACGGGCGGATGCAGATTTGCTGCCGATATGACGTCAAATCTGCGGCGGACCCACAGCACTATCAGAAACAATGCCTGACGTGTTTTGGACGTAATCTCGTCTTTGTTTACGTTAGCAAGCCTCGCTAACACTCGGAGCTAACCTGTACTGGAGAGCACATGTGTTTAAAAAGCAGGAAATAAAAAAAGGAACTCACCTTGTGATAAACCCGCAAGAGAAAAAGCATTTGAGCTCCATACTGTTTCAGAAATAATCAAGTGTCCTCTTACGATTTGTTTAGCAAATGAAGGATCATTTAGTGGTTAAAATAAAGGTTTGAATGAACATTATTATCGTTTATGCATTTAGTAGTACATTAAATGTTCAGATGGTAAAGGTGGGGTCGATTTCAGTATCTTAATGGTTGTGGTGTAGAAGTAAAAACAAGCAATAAAATACTAAAAGTATCTCTAAAAGTACATAACTTAAGTAAATGCTCTTACTTCATGTATTCCTCCGTGCTAATGAATATTTAACATCAATAACTTGTTCAGTGCACTTGTCAGGGGAGAGTGAATTATTCACGAGTTTCAGAGGATAAGACGTTGTTTACTCCTTTCACACGAATGGTGTCTTTTGCCTTAAAGGTCACACACACACACACACACACACACACACACACACACACACACACACACACACACACACACACACACACACACACACACACACACACACACACACACACACACACACACACACACCCACACACACACACACACACACACACACACACACACACACACACACACACACACACACACACACACACACACACACACACACACACACACACACACACACACACACACACACACACACACAATAGATGCTGCGCAAACACCTTTTTTTCTCACCTCTGAAAGCTCACTGGCATGTTTCCCCATCATCTGCAGATTCAAAGGCCGCTCACAGTCTCCATACAATCTCAACACCACCGCTGGTCTCTGTTGGCCAAAGCTGATCATCTAAGCCTCTCGGGAAGATGAAAAAAACCTCTTTCTTTTCCACCTGGATCGAGTTGATCCCAGTATCAGTACGCATGCACCTTTTCTGCATTGAAGTAGTTTGTAATTGCGTGCTGATTACTACTTGGGTGTCAGGGAGATCAGTAAATAACAAATACAAAAAAACTAATTTGCATTCGAGCAAAGGCACAGACAAACAAAAGCAAACAGACATGGCCACCTATTGAGCTAATCAAGGACACTAAGTTGAACTGAACTAATTTAATCATCACCAGAGTTAAAACCACTATCAATTTGTCTTTCAATACCTCCCACTGTATAAACCAATCTGAAGCAAAAGCATGTTTAACATCAGGCGAGGACCATTATGTTGCCAGTGGAAACTTCAAACTCGCATCATTATACCCAGAGAGAAGAGTAACAGCATGGCACAAACAAAGCTCTGCAAGGGTAGTCTTTTCTCAAAATAACTAAACTGTAATGGGAAAAGGAAGTGAGGAGGAATAGTAAGGCAGAGCAGAACGGTGCCTTCTCCACCTGTGTCGATGAGGATCCTGTAAAATGCCGAGATAGTTTAAGAATGAGAATTGTTACGTTAGTGTGTAGGTTTCTTTTTAAACATAGGCTACTTTGCAGTTTGTCTTTCATTTAATAAATGTAATAAAATGGCAAAAGGAGTAGGGTTAACGTTTTTTCACACACAGCTACGATGTTCGGAAGCAGGGAAAACTACCCCTTTATCCGGGTAAATAATTGTACTAGTTTTCTAATAAGACACATCTAACATGCAGTCCTTACTGTATCTGATGTACAAACAACGTTTCTATGAGAGGCACAACGTTGAGCAACACTTAAACAACACTCAGTTTTTCATAATCTAAGAGTTTCCAGCAACACCTTAATCAAATATGAGGAACAAATGAACTTTTGGATAAAGGCTAAATAAAAGTTGTCCCAAGACAAACTCTGTAATAAAGGGGGAAAAGACCCCCCAAAAAGCCAGACTATTTCCATAATTTACAATTCAGATCAGTACTCAACTGATATGTGTTACTATAAGATCACTCATGTAAAATTAATGAATCTTAATTGTAAATGAAACGAAGATGCAGCCGCAATTGGTTTATGATTGGAATGTGGCCCCAGTGAACCTGAAGTAATGTGTTGCAGCTGTAATAAACGTGTCTATAAATGATATGCAATAGATATTTGGAGCATGCTTAAACATATGAATAATTCATTGACTAATGGATATGCTATTTATAGGTGTTCGTATACAGCGCCTCATAAACGCTGATTAAAGTGCTGCATGCTTTTCTAATCCAAAAAATATAATTAGGAACACTTTGCCTCCTGCCTTCAATAATTGTGTTTACCCAATAGTTTGTAATCACAGTGAAAGCATTCAATATTCTCATGTTTCTCAATACAGTAAGATCCAAACGTTTTTAATTAGTAAAAGAGTGGGAGGACACACACAACCATTATAAGATCTGCAGGATTGTCAGAGTTTAAAAATGGTTCATAATAATTATGCTAGGTTAATCCTTTCATGCATGAAGTATGAAAACCTTATACCACCTTATATCAGAAGCTGTTCATTATCTCACAGTTGCCAACAAATATTACATTGATTCAACAATAATAACTAAATGAAAATAAATGACACACATTTTATAACTAAATAAACATGCTTTCAAGATCTTTTGCAACCACATCTTATTGCATCGACTTTATGATTCAATTTAAGTTAAAAGTTTGAGATTATTGGCACATTATGGTTAAACTTCACTAATTAAAACAGTTATTTTAAAGCAAATTCACTTACAAACCAAATGTAACATTCACCGCGTCAATAAAAAGCACATTCAACTACTTTTGTGTATTTATACAGTAATATTTCATTTGTTTTTGTTATGTTTGATAAGCAGGACCTATATTTAAATCTCATGCTTCGTTGTGAATGAAGTAGCAGTGAGTATGTGCGCCCCCTAGAGGCCCTGAGCTCATGCATGTTCACAGGGATAGTTGCCCTGTGGCAGAGCGATAACAACTTTAGTAATACACAAAAGAGACATCGCTGAATTGTATGTGATGTATTAGATTTGTCTGTAGGAAACAAATGTCCTCTGGGTATCAAAGTCAGTTAAAAAAACAGCTATAGCACCCGCGTGAAATGGTGATATAGAGTGATGCAAAAAAATGGACGCACTGACACAACTAACGCCTGACAAATATAAAGTAGTCACAGAGGCAGGGCCCACGGCTCCATTATTCATCCTATTACTCAGAAAACCTCTCTGTTTCCCCCAGCTGTCTGCTTGCCGCGGATAATAAGGAAGCCAAGCATTTTTCTCTCTGCTTTATGAGTGCCTCCTGAACTCAAAGTACATTCTGCTTTTCAGACTAACCTTTACAACCTGTAAAAGGGCTCTAACTTGGAGCATTGATGAGCTGGATACACTTTATAAACAGGACCTTGCAATTGAGACTATGCTCAAAAATTATTTCTGGGAAATGTGCAGAAGGATTCAAGATTACTAACCTTTTCAGGGTTCTTTTCCCATTAATGATCGGATCGCTTCACATTTCCCTGATTATTACACAGCTATAAACCAACAAGTTAACTCACAATATTGATATGAAAATAATTTTATCGATTTGAAAATGATTGAATTGACTCTGCTAAGACAAAATAGTCCAATCCTGCAACGTAATTTAAATGATGGCAGCACTGATTAAGGTTTTCTTCATAGTAACTGTCCAAGGCTGTATACATTTGTTTCCATTAACCAGTCTTTAAACGCTGCAAGAGCCCATATGGTGTTCCCATTAGTGTTTACTTCCTCTCTGTGTGTACGTTTGCTGATTTCTCTGTCGTCTAGCTCTGTTTGTCTTTTAACCTTTTTCCTTTTGTCTACACTATTTAACTTGTTTTTGTTCTCTTAGGGTTAGGGGACAGTTCAGTTGCAATGATGTATTAGAGCAGGGGTGTCAAACTCAAATACACAGTGGGCCAAAATAAAAAAATCGGTAGAAAAAAAACTAACATGCCCTGTTGTCGTGAGAGAAAAAGTGCAGAAGGAAACATCCATGTAAACTCAGTGTGCTGCTCTCTGATGCTAGTTCAAGCAGATACTTGGCATCTCATCTTGAGTGCAAGTTCATCAATGTTTGGGCTCAGGCTCTGAGCTGAGGAGACCCTCAGGATGGAGTGAAGGTGTGTGTGCAATATACCGGCGGGCCAGATCTAATAGTAATTAAAAATTATCCTACGGGCCGAAATGAAATCCACCAAGGGCCTGCTTTGGCCCCCGGGCCTGGAATTTGACACATGTTAGAGTATCAGATGGAAAGCTAATTTTTATTTTTTTTTGCAACAGGTGACGTCTAAGAGACCTGACTTCTTTCTGCGGGTTGATATTACTGCACATCATCCCTAGTTCAGAGCGTCCTTAATGACAGACTGCTATCAAGAAAGAACCGACTCCTGAATTTCCAAACTGACCAATCAGACTCGAGTATTCAACCAAGCCATGTTATAATCTTGTATAACTTCCATGTGCTATGCTCTGTGTACAATGGAGACAAGAATAAAATAAAAGTGATTTGACAAAACATTATCACATTCATAGCCGATGCTCTGTTGATCGAGTACAACTCCATTATGTGTTCCATGTGAGTGTGCTGTTAAGTGGGAGGTGATGAGCCTGTGGGGTTTCTGGATGATACTTTGTCCTGCCAACGCCATCTGCACTGTTGGAACAGCTCTCCCTTTTTAAGCAGTCGCTACATCTGTTGGTGAATTCTTTCACACTGTTTACACAAATCAGATCATCTGTGTGTGTGTGTGTGTGTGTGTGTGTGTGTGTGTGTGTGTGTGTGTGTGTGTGTGTGTGTGTGTGTGTGTGTGTGTGTGTGTGTGTGTGTGTGTGTGTGTGTGTGTGTGGGTCTGTGTGTGTGTGTGTGTGTGTGTGTGTGTGTGTGTGTGTGTGTGTGTGTGTGTGTGTGTGTGTGTGTGTGTGTGTGTGTGTGTGTGTGTGTGTTCCTCTTCTATTTCTGTAATGACAGTTTTTCAAATGAACACTATTAAGGTTAGGACATCTGTGGGACATATGAGGAGAATATGACGTGCTCTGACTTTGAAGAAAAGACTTGGATTTATGGTTGAACTTAGATTTATGATTAGGGCTGAGGCTAGGCTTGTAGTGCTGAGCCACATTTAAATAAATGAAGTATTGCTTAATTAATCAAGGACACCAGCAGCTGCATGTGCTGATGTTGCACTTGTTGAACTGCCTGCAGTGCTTAAATTAGACCTTCAAAGAATTATTTGTAAAGATATTTCACTGAATTAAAAAGTAATCCTTCTCATCTATAGAAAGGCTTCTCATCTTTTGTTAAGGTAATTGAAATGTCATTAACTTCACTTAAACAACTTGATCTCCCGATTAGTCGAGATGTATTATTTTACATCCATAATTTAGGGATTTTCTATATATATTTAATGTAATTCTTCAGTTGCATTTCATCAGCAGTCTACACATATGCCTCAGCTGTAGATTTCTGATTTATAGTTGGATATACTGTAGGAATAAGGCACCACCTCAAGCCTAGATAAACATTTTGGCCACAAGCTCCACACAAATATTTCCTAAATTAGCTGTATCAACATCCTTTTATCTACTTAATGGTACAGATCAACGGCGGGTACGCAAGTTCTTTTCAAACTGTTGTTACTTCCTAGTAACTTTTACTTTGCAAGTCTCTATACTGAATAACATACGACTGCGCTCCAATGGTTGTGTTTACATCCTTTCATTCACTGGGATAGAGCGGCAATAGAAGCAAGTATAATGTTTGCAATGGAGAAAGCTTTAAAAGACAAGGGGAAGGAAAATATTACCACGCCTATTTTCTACTTCCTTTATGTTGTCTTCACTCAAAACTATCTAAACCTGCATCTGAAACATAAAGGAGAAAACACAATCCATAGCTGCTGTACCCCAACGTGTCGTTACATTTCTGAAGTGTCACGTATAGGCTCTAAAGCTACGCTATAACACCCGAATGCAATATGAATCCACCTTAACTGCTGAAGATGTAGTAGTGTTACAAATGTGTCAAGTGTATGTTAGTAGTACTTCAGCCAATATAATAGTAGTGGAGTTCTACTTGTGATTTAATTTGCATTAAGTGCTTACAATCTGAACGCCTGTTCCACCACCAAGCGCGTTTGGTTCACTGTGTAGAGAAAAAAAAGAAAACTTAGTCCTGTTTGTGAAAATGAACACATTGCATACTCTAGACTTCAAGGCTGAAGTTTATTTTTCTCTCCTCTCGCAGTAAAAAGGCTTATCTAGGGAGATAAACAATTTAGCAGATGAGCTCACAGCTAGAAGTGGTGCGCCGTGGTTTGGTGGTCCTGAGCCATATCAGGACACCATTTGGTCCATAGTTCACCCTGCTGGGTAATAATACTATTCACTCTGCTGCTCCCGTGCCCTCGCCATCTGGGGATTTAATGAGCCCAGAACGTCCTTGTTGATGCCAACCAATTGCAGAGCTCGCACCGAGTCCTCCTGGTTAGTCCAACTCCAAGGGAGCAGAGGAACGTGTCCCATACAGCGAGATGTATAGTGTTGGGAAAATACTGAATGTATTCTTCCAATATCAGAGTAGCACATTATAACAAAGGCCCTACGTAGCTGTGTACGTAATCAATCAATCAATGTTTATTTATATAGCCCAATATCACAAATGTTACATTTGTCTCAGTGGAATTCACAGTTTGTACAGAATATCAGTATGATAATACGACACCCTCTGTCCTTAGACCCTCACATCGTACAAGGAAAAACTTCTGGAGAAAACCCACAGTTTAAAGGGAAAAATGGGAGAAACCTCAGAGAGAGCAACAGAGGAGGGATCCCTCTCCCAGGACGGACAGACGTGCAATAGATGCCGTGTGTAAATTGAAAAGATAATATATTTGCAACATAGGTAATCCAAATATTTGGAAATGCATGTGTGTATAATAGGAAGATGAATCCACGAGGATATCCATCCAGGACCTATGATCCAGGACCACAGCCACGACTCGCGATCCAGGACTCGCGATGCAGGACACAGGACCGCAGGATCATCCATGACTCCGGATCCCGGCGTATATAGACACCAAAAAGAAAGAAATTTGCGGAAGCTGGGTTAATCGGAACATGAGAGTACACAGGTATAGACAGAGAGAAAGAAGAAGTAAGATGTCCCCAGACAAACTAAGCCTATATCAGCAAAACTAGGGGCTGAATCTAATCAGCCCTAACTATAAGCTTTATCAAAAAGGAAGGTCTTAAGCACACTCTTAAAAACGGATAGGGTGTCTGCAGCCCGAACACAAACTGGAAGCTGATTCCACAAATGTGGAGCTTGATAAGAAAAGGCTCTGGCTCCCATTGTACTTTTAGAGACTCTAATAACAACCAACAACCCTGCATTCTTGGAACGCAATGCCCTAATAGGACAGTAGGGTATAATAAATATAAAAGTTCTTTAAGGTAAGATGGCACCTTCCCATTAAGGGCTTTATAGGCGAGAAGAAGAATTTTAATTATATCCTGTGTTCTATAGGGAGCCAGTGTAAGGCAGCCAGAACAGGAGTAATGTGGTCCCTTTTCCTAACTCTGGTTAGTACACGAGCTGCAGCATTTTGAATCAGCTGAAGCGACTTGACTGACTTCTTGGTACACCCTGATAATAAAGAGTTACAATAATCCAGCCTTGAAGTAACAAATGCATGGACTAGTTTCTCTGCATCGTTTTGAGGCAAGATATGCCTGATTTTTGCAATGTTACGTAGATGGAAGTAGGCGGTCCTTGAAATTGATTTTATGTGGGCGTTAAAGGATAAATCCTGATCAAATATAACACCAAGATTCCTTACAGTCTCACTGGAGGCCAAATCAATGCCATCCATAGTTAGTATATCTTTAAATAATTTGTTTCATAGATTCTTCGGGCCAAGTACAATAACTTCAGTTTTGGTCGTGTTTAACATCGAAAAATGTAAGATCATCCACGTTTTTAAGTCCTTGAGGCAGTCTTGAATTTTATTTAGATGATTAATTTCATCAGGCTTGATTGATAAATATAGTTGAGCATCATCCGCATAACAATGACAATTTACAGAATAAATCCTTATAATATTGCCTAACGGAAGCATATATAATGTGAACAAAATAGGTCCGAGCACTGATCCCTGTGGCACTCCATGGCTAACTTTGGTTTGCGTGGAAGATTCATCGTTGACACGTACAAACTGAGAGCGTTCAGATAGATAGGACCTAAACCAGCCTAAAGCAGTTCCCTATATGCCAACTAAGTGCTCTAGTCTTTGCAATAAGATATCATGATCGATAGTATAAAATGCACCACTGAGATCGAGCAAAACAAGAATAGAGAGTCCCTTGTCAGAGGCTATTATAATGTCATTTATGACTTTAACCAGAGCTGTTTCTGTGCTACAGTATGATGTGTTCTAAAGCCAGACTGAAAATAAATCATTGTTTTTTAAGTAATCACACAACTGTTTTGCGACCGCTTTCTCAAAATTTTTTGAGAGGAACGGAAGATTAGAAATAGGTCTATAGACCTAAAACCTCTGGATTGAGGTTGTGCTTTTTAAGAAGCGGTTTTATCACTGCTACTTTGAATGATTGTGGAACATAGCCTGATAATAAAGACATATTCATAATATTTAATAAAGAAGTGCTAATTAATGGAAAAACTTCCTTCAACAGCTTAGTTGGAATTGGGTCTAACATGCACGTTGATGGTTTAGAAGAGAGAATCATTGAATTTAATTGTTCAAGGTTTTTGGCTGAAAAGCATTCTAGTTTACTATCTAGTGTAATATTAGAACTTACGTTTCCGGGAGCTGTTGATAACACTATACTGGTCAAAGGCAAGAGGTCATTAATTTTGTTTCTAAGAGTAACAATTTTATCGTTAAAAAAGCACATAAAATCATTACTACTGAGTGCTATGGGAATAGAAGGCTCAATGGAGCTGTGGCTCTCTGTCAGCCTGGCTACAGTGCTGAAAAGAAATCTTGCATTATTCTTATTCTCATCTATTAATGAAGAGTAGTAGGCTGTTCTCGCTTTACGCAGTACTTTCTTATATTCATTGAGAGTAATATGCCAAATTAAACGAGATTCTTCAAGTTTAGTGGAACGCCATATCCTTTCAAGTATCCTTTCAAGATGCTAAAGATCTTAAGTTTAAGAGACCACATTTAATATTCCTGTTTTGTTGCACTGTAGTAGTTGTTACATTTACTTTTATTAGGTTATTATTAGGGCTGTCAAACGATTAACATTTTTAATCAGATTAATAAGTTTACAAATTAATTAATCATAATTAATCACCATTCGAACTATGTCCAAAATATGCCATTTCTTTATGTATATTGTTGTGGGAATGGAAAAATAAATGAAAGAAGGCGGATATATCCATTTAACATACAGTATCTATGTTTATTATAACATTTTTCTGCGTGTCAAAATGAAAGACAACCCACACACCTATCAATCATCAAACCGTGGGGTCTTAATTCATTACGTGTTGATTTCTATCAACGGGGGAGTACTTCAGGAAAGTCGACAGAGGGGGAGTACTTCAGGAAAGTCGACAGAGGGGGAGTACTTCAGGAAAGTCGACAGAGGGGGAGGGGGGGGGGGCGGCGGCGGCGGCTAGTGGAGTACTTCTTGACCACAGAGTGTGAACGTTGTGATCAGCTGTTTTAGCGCAGTTCTCCAGTGAAGGGGGGGAGTCTCCCTCCGCAGCCGGTTGGCGTAGTTTTGACACAATTCCGTTGTACAGACCGACGTTAACAGCAGCCCTGTCTGTGCACACGGAGACCGACTCTGTTGTCTGGTGATCTAACCGCCTTCTGGAAAAGCTTCACAAGTAGTCGGTACGCAAATGCGCTTTGTGACACAAGTGACGGTATGCATTTCAGATTATGCACATAACCTGCGTACCAGTTATGTGCACCCCTGTACAACAGCAAAAGTATTCTCCATCGGGACTTCCTGCAACAACACCACGCCGTTATCTTGATTCTGATTGGCCAGAAGACATTATCAAAGATGTTCTATTGAGAAGACGATCACTACGTGACAAAAGTTTTCAAAACCGTGGCTACTGAAATCAATCTTACTAACTGTGCAATTTACTCCGCGCGAGTTGGCAGACTTTATTTTGCTTACTTTAACATAATTTTTCATGATGGGGCTAAGCCATTTCTTGGTATGGGTGTAGCCTACCCCAGCCATACCCTGGCGCTGCCACTGGTGGCACGTATGGGGCGGGCCATTCTGCACATGTGTTAAATGCGTTAAATATTTTAACGCAATTAATTCAAAAAATTAATTACCGCCGTTAACGTGATACTTTTGACAGCACTAGTTATTATGTATGACACCTCTATTATTAGGTTTTACCTTAACTTGTCCTTGGGCAGACACACACACTGCTAATATTGGGTATTTTATTGGGTTCGGGATTCCTATGGATGACTGCCTAGGAGAGAGCGCAGAGAAGCGTGTAAGACTGTGACTCCGCCTCCTGGTCTCAACTCCAGTTTGTCATGGATTAAGTCCACAAAGCCCTGAAATGTTTGCCGAAATGAAATTTGCACCTTCCAAAGTAGGATGAATGCCGTCTCTCTTAATCAGACCAGGTTTTCCCCAGAAGGCTGTCCAATTATTTACGAAGCCCACATTGTTTGCTGGGCACCACCAAGACAACCAGCGCTGAAATGATGACATGCGGCTATACATGTCATCACGTAACAGGATGTATGATTACCTAGAAGAGCAACAGGACTGTTTTAGGTATTTGATAGCTATGTGATTAACATGATGATTCAGCCTCTAAGCCATAGAGGCTGAATCATCATGTTAATCACACAGCTAGAAGATTACAGAGAAAATCAGCGACATAAAACGCTACGTGGGTCATAAGAAGTAAACGGTTACGTCATGACGCAAACGATGACGCAATGACGCAATAATTCACCTTTGAACCTAATTCACCTTTGAACCTGCACCTGTAGCAATGAGTGGACCAAAGAAAAGAAAAGTCGACAATGTTAATGAGGAGTGGACAGCTAAATATTTTTTCACCGAAGTACGATATAAGGCTGTATGTCTTATTTGCCAAGAAACCGTTGCAGTTTTCAAAGAATACAATATCAGCTGCCACTTTTTCACCATCTTCTACTGGCCCGGCCCGTCTGTCAAATTTTAAAACTCACAGTGGCCCCCGAGCCAAAATGTTTGCCCACCCCTGCTCTAAGGAGATAGACATATGACAAGCATGATCATTTCTGACATGGAGCTAATCTGAACTAAACATTGTATACTGCTTTGAACCGGTATTCCTCCATCTTGTGACTGTGTAAACCCTCTCTTGTATATAAGTATGTGAAGGACACTGTTCTGGCACCTATAGTTGTCCCATATGCTCTGTATGTGATGACTACTTCCATTCTTGCAAGGATAATAAATACATGTATCCTGATATTGAAACTCAAGCCGGTGACGAGTGATATTTTTCTATCACATAGAGAAGCCCTGCATGAGGCGAATACTACTGTAAGCATTACACTCTCGGTCAAACCTACACAGCAATATACACACTCTGCATGCTCTCCATGTATCTGTACATCATCAATCTGATAGTTACAACCGCATAATTGCTTCAAAATTGAGGATGAAGTCCAATGCTACAGAGAGCGCTCCAACATGACTGAGGAGCTTAGCAGCGTTGCATTATCTTAGTTAAACATCTGCAATTAGCAAGCCACACTGTTCCGCTTTTCATTAACCCCTAAAACACCTCAGGCGTCTACTTCCAAACTCTCAGTACTGACGTGGAAGTTTGTTTTTCTCTAAAGTTTGATTTCCACGAAGACTCCATGCAGGGGTTGAGGCAGGGGGGGGGGGGCACTGTGGAGTCAGTCTCCAGCTCCAGGTCTGGGTGAACTTCTTTGTCTTGCAGAATGAGGCAAAAAAAAAAGATCAATACTGTGTGTAGCTCATGTTGTGCCCTGCTTTGAGTTGTGTCGTCTTCACATAGCAGCGGTCCCATCTGCAGAGCACACTGATGGTGGTGAAATCCTCCCTGTGATGGAGGACTTAAACGAGACAGAGCTCTCCCAAAAGGCCTGGGAGGGACTCTGTCAAAGCCCTCTTGTGATGTTCTTAAGGCTTGGAGAACCAAAAAGGATTTCAACTGGTATTTATTTAGTATTCTAAAAATACATTAAAGGGGATGTCTTCTGTTATTTTGTGTGGTTCTTATGTCATTCCAAAATATGTTTTTACAAATGTTTCGATCTCTTTGGCAAAAACATAAGTTGATTGTCACAGCAGGAAATTGTTTGATGTTTTATTGTTATGTTATTATTCACTTGGGAGATATTTTTGTATTATTTAATTACACATCCTTTCAGCATCTGGGCATCCTGGTGAAGTGGCTCAGGAGGGTTAATACTCAGAATAAAATGATGCAAGTATAACTTTGATATTGCATTATTATTGCGATTGGTGAACTGAAATGACTGTTCTAGCTCATGAACATATTTTCAGGCGATAAACATGTTTTCTCCTCACGGGTACAATGCTGATCAAATTAAATAAAAACAAGAAAATGTTGGTGCCAATCAGAGATGGGGTCGTTACTAAAAAAAAGTAATATATTACATATTACTTTTAAAAAAAGTAATATATTACACTACTTCGTTACTCTCTACATAAATTAACTCGTTACTTT
Source organism: Pseudochaenichthys georgianus (assembly GCF_902827115.2). Lineage (NCBI taxonomy): Eukaryota > Metazoa > Chordata > Actinopteri > Perciformes > Channichthyidae > Pseudochaenichthys > Pseudochaenichthys georgianus. Next base: position 35,121,213 of record NC_047518.2, read on the forward strand.
ACTCGCAGGGCCGGCCCGCCCCTCCCTGCAGGCAGATCACGCAGACTGCTAAAGTTTCAAATGTTCTCTTTCCATTGTCATAAGACTGATCCAGATCCTGAATGTTTTCCTATCTGACCATGGCTGTCCTCTGTCTCCTGCTATCTGTATATTTTGCTCACGCTGTTGCGTCGGCGTGTTCTCCTGCGTGTTGGCCATGTGTAGCCATGTGGAACCAGACACCGCAAAGACTTCAGCCGAGCACGTACGAACTGCGCATGCGTGAGTGGCAATAACTCTCCTTACCAGCAGGCGGCGGTAGTGTGTATTCATCATTCAAAACAGGCAACAACCGGAAAACAGAGAAGAAGAACAGACTACGTGATATAAACAAACAACAAATAGCTGTGCGGTAGCTTCACATTAGCATGTGTTCTTTGCAGGTGTTTGTTGTGGTTTGATTATGACTGATTTTAGTAAGTAACGAAGTAACGTGTGTCGGGGCAATGTTAGTAACTGTAGTGTGATTACTGAATTATAAAAGTAGCGCGTTACACTACTCCGTTACCGACAAAAGTAATATTATTACAGTAACTTTGTACAGAGTACACCCAACTCTGGTGCCAATAGAGAACCGCAGTGACACGTCCTAAAACCCGGATGTAAACTTCTTCCGGTTCCTTCGTCAAAAACGCAATGCAATTTCTCCATAGGATTTTGGAAAATAGCTCGAAATAAGGTCTGTGGTTGACACACATTTAAGAGAAGGATCACGTTTTGTTCAGCCGGATAATCTCCACATGTCTCTCCTACTTTTATAATTTTTGAATCATAAATCTAGTCGCCAAAAGCGAAATGCTAACGTTATGCTATAAACGAACTACAAGCCAGTACAGCAGCGTCGCACGACTTCAACGTCACGCCAACTTAAGATCGTTTCAACTGACTTGCACTGAAACTGCACTTTGAACACTTTAAATATATTAACATTTTAAACTGTATACCCCGTTTATCTAGGCCCTTTTTGTTTTATGTATAGGCTACATGTCACACTGTGGGAAACGATATTTCTGGATGTATAACACATGTAGAATTTGTTTACAATAAAGCTGACTTTGACTTCCGCGTGCTTGCATATTTTAACAAAGCTTTTCATTTTAGCCACACTGAATTTAACTAGATGTCATGGCTGTGTCAATTACCAGTCTGATATCGTTTTACAAAGATGACAAGAAGAATGGAGATAGAGGAGAGAACCACTACAAGTCAGGACACGGGCAGCCTAGATGAAGGTGTGCTTACCGGTGTTGTCAGGGCTAGCATGAGGGACAAGGTTTATAGAGTGTCGGTGAGTAGTTATAGCAAGAGTACCGTTAACCTAGAGTTAATTTATTCACATTAATTCCCATCAACAAATCCATTTTATGTGTCACATGAAATCTTTATTAGGCAAGGCAAGTTTATTTATATAGCACTTTTCAACACATGGCAATTCAAAGTGCTTTACAAAAAATGAAAGACATTAAGAAATGGCATTTAAAATCAGTCATTAAAAAGCAAAGCTAATAAAATAAACATTAAAAGAAAAAATACATGGATAAAAGTTACAGTGCAGTCTAAGATGTGAATATATCAATTAAAGGCAGCGGCAAAAAGAAAAGTCTTCTTGCTGGATTTAAAAGTAGTCAGCGTTGCAGCGGACCTGCAGGTTTCTGGGAGTTTGTTCCAGATGTTTGGAGCATAATAACTGAATGCTGCTTTACCATGTTTAGTTCTGACTCTGGGGACAGAAAGCTGACCAGTCCCTGAAGACCTGAGAGATTGGGATGGTTAATCATTTAGCAGGAGGTCAGAAATGTATTTTGGGCCTAAACCATTCAGTGCTTTATAAACCAGCAGCAGTATTTTGAAATCTATTCTTTGACACACAGGAAGCCAGTGTAAAGACTTCAGAACAGGAGTGATGTGATCCACTTTCTTAGTGTTAGTGAGGACTGCAGCTTCCTAATAGATGTTTTAGTGAGACCTGTGATGACACCATTGCAGTAGTCCAGTCTACTGAAGATAACGGGACAAGTTTTTCCAAATCCTGCTGTGACATTAGTCTTTTAATCCTAGATATGTTCTTTAGGTGATAGGCTGATTTAGTAACTGTTTTAATGTGACTGTTGAAACTCAGGTCAGAGTCCATGACTACACCTAGATTTCTGGCTTTATCTGTTGGTTTGAACATTGCAGACTGAGGCTCAGCGCTAACTTTTATACGTTCCACCTTGGCTCCAAAAACCATTACCTCAGTTTTATCTTTGTTTAATTGGAGAAAGTTCTGACACATCCAGTCATTGATTTGTTCAATGCACTTACTCAGTGTTTGAAATGGAGCATAGTCTCCTGGTGAAATGGTTAGGTAAATGTGTGTGTCATCTGCATAGCTATGCTAACTTATTTTGTTGTTCTTCATTATCTGAGCCAATGGTAGCATGTAGACGTTAAAGAGAAGAGGCCCCAAGATTACACATTTTACACACCAGAAAACACAGAAATATCCATGAAATAAACATACAGTAGGCTATAATTGGGAAGGCATTATAAATGTAAATATATTTTAAATAATAAAACAATCCCACCACCACAGGTATCTACAGGAGAAGAGGGAATTCTCTCCACAAAATGTGAATGCCCATGTGGAGAATGGAAATGCAGTCATGCGGCTGCATTAGCCATCTTTGCCATCCACACTTTCAGCTGCACTGACACCCCCTGTCAGTGGAAGAAGCCAAAGGCAGCTAAACGTACGCATTCAGTGGAGGAGCTATTTCCTCCAACCAATAACTCATTCAACCCGCTGACAAGAGAGCCCACCTCCGAAGATCGTGACTGGCTGAGGGACAGACTCGGGGGCAGGTTCTCAGGAATGTCTTGGCTTCTCTCCCCCGAGCCAGAAGAGGAACACTACAGCTTGGAAACACTTACTGTTCCTAAAATTCTCAAATCTGTTGGGCATCAGGGACCTGAGGCAATTGTGGCAAGCATGGCATTGTCTGAGGAGCAACAGAGGGCAATTCAGGTGGCTACACTGGTCAGCGAACCAACCCAAACTGGCATTTGTTCAGGAAAGGAAGGTTGACTGCCAGCAACGTTGGAGCTGTCCTGAGGTCAAAGCGTGTGACTGCTTCCCTTATTGCCAGGGTGCTAGGGCAACAACAGGCCCTTGGTGGTGTTTTGTCTGTACAGTGGGGGACTATGAATGAATGTGAGGGCGTCAGGGCATTCACCACTGCAACCCAGATGCAGGTCCATGAGTCAGGTTTGTGGCTCTCCCAATCAGGAGTGTTGGGGGCATCTCCAGATGGTCTGGAAGGGTCTCCCGCTGTGCTGGAGGTAAAGTGTCCCTACGGAGCCAGGGAAATGACAATTAGTGAAGCATTGCAAGTCAAGGGCTTCTGTGTCAGTAAGGAAGAGAAACATTCAGCCTGCGTGAGGAGCATCCTTACTGGCACCAAGTGCAAGGTCAGCTTCACCCCACTGCAAGAAAGAAGAAGAAATTGTGAATCGTTTTTAATTTACATTTACTCGCCTTTGCAATGTTGTGGTTGTTAGAGTGTTACCCCCTAAACGCACCAGGAGCGTCTGCGCCGCGTTACGTTGCGGCTGCGCCACGCTGCGACCTCCTCCTGCGACCTAACACACCAGGCGCGTTTCAAAACGTTGCGGAAGCGGAGCGTCGTGTGTGCAGCCTCGCAGTTCTTAATTAACTTTAAAACATTAATATGTAGTTGTTACCTTCCACTCCACAAACTGCAGCGACTAAAAACCAGGCCTTGTCCTTTCTGATGTTGTCCTTGTAAAAAGCATTGGTTACATCGTATACAATGGTGTGTTTCTCCACTTCCATTATGAACTCCTCGTCGTCCATTGTGCGTATCGTAGTGGAGGTGTTGTGATGAAGGAGGGGGGTCTGCTAAATTAGTATATACGCGGGATGGGCCTGGCCCGGATGCTCACCTTTCCACTTCCTGCGAGGGGGGGGCTGCCTGTCCGACCTTACGGCTGCGCCGCGGCAAAAATAGGATTCATCCTAATTTTAGAGAAGCGCTGCGCCGAGCCGCTTCTGGGACGCGTCTGAGACGTAACGCGGCGCGTGTGGTGGAATAGCACCCATTGACTAGAGTGGCCGCGATCCTTACGACCGCCGCGGCGCAGCCGTAACGCGGCGCAGCGCAGACGCTCCTGGTGCGTTTAGGGGGTTAGGCTTCCTGTCAGCTCGTCTGTTGGGAAGATATAAAATATTAGTTTCATGGAAGTCACATCGTCACAAATAAGAGCATTAAGACATACAGTACATAGGCTAAAACATAACATCTAAAGATATAACCTTGCACTTTGTCTCGTGAACATTTTCACTATTTTGACATTTTTATAGATCAAAATTGAACTAAAGAAATAAAGGTAGATTAATCCATATTGAAAATAGGTGTCAGCTGCTACACTAATTATAATAGTTATATTTCTTTATTAATTAAGATATTACTGTATTGATCCCAATTGGGGAAATGTTTGTGTTGCAGCAGCATAACAAGAAAAACAAAATATAAGTTATTATATATACAAAAGTATGTTAGGGATGGAATATTAAATTGAATATAAATGTAAAATGTACATGTGATGTTACGTCCAAGAGAAGCTATGGAGCAGAGAGTTCTCTGCCAGCCAGAGGTGATTTGTTATTAGTTCAATATGTCAAACTGATTTCCCTGACTACAATCTTTAGTTACATGGTGAAACGTTATGCTGCTTGTACTAATTAGACTTATCATATAAGCCACACAGGTTTTAATAGGATGTATTCATTATCTTTACTTATTTTGCGGTCTTTTCAGCAGTGCCATCTCTAAAACGGCGATACACTACCCATCATTTACATTTCACCGTGACATGGACAACAATGTAACGTCAGCTTACCTCATGGCACGAATCCAGACTCTCCTTTGGAAAACATTGGCCGGGAAACGATAGAACGAGCACGTTTCATGCGAAGACCTGTGGCTGCAACCCGGAGCAAAGCAACAAACCATTGCGTAGCTAACTAGTAGCGCTAGCTTTAGCTAACGTTAGCCAATGAAACGAACTGCCGAGTAAAATTGGAAAACACTGGCAATTAATTGTTCTATAATTTATAAAACTACGGTGTTAAAAATGACCATTTCAAAAATAGAGATTCTAATGGTAAGATATAGATATACAGACACTAAAGAGACTACAGATAGGCTACTAAAGATAGGCAGGTACTTGCTTTCAAGCAGAACACAGGGGAAAACAAACTTAGCGGGAGTGTTTACGTGTGTAGGCGTAATGACGTACAACGGACTCGACCATTTCTGTAGTCCTATTCAGCCACTCGGTAACAACCATCGTTTTTCAGACACGTAAACTCTTCACAAATCACCAGTGGGGTCACTGCTGATGTATCTACTGTCGTAGAACAAAACGTGATTTATCTCTTAAATTTGTGTCAACCACAGACCTTATTTCGAGCTATTTTCCAAAACCCTATGGAGAAAATACATTGCTTTTTTGACGAAGGAACCGGAAGTGCTAAAAATGCTAACTTACTTCCGGGTTTTAGGACGCGTCACTGCGGTTCTCTATACAAAGGAACTAAATCCCCTCTCCAATGTTAAACAGAGGGGAGCTTTGACATGCTTTTAATCAAATTATAGACCATCTGGTGCTGCCTTCTAATTTATTTATGCTGATGCTAGAATACATTTGATCATTGGTTTTATCGGATATCAACTCATTTTAATGACCGATTCTTTAAAGTCCATCCAAAACATAATTACAGGACTCAGTGGAAAGGGAAAGGAGGAACACAACACACTCTTGTGTAAAGAACAGGAGAGCCAATACAGAAAACCCTCATCTTAACTTGCTGGTAATTCCCCCAAGTGTCCATATCTAAGAGGACACTATAAGGCACCTATCTTTGATGCATTCAGACACTATTTCTAAAAGGTTGATGCAACTCGCCCTTTGTATTTTTTTTGTATTTGTTCTCATGAGAAGCGTTCTGCTTCTTTGAGCCATGGAGAAACTGAGCACACGTATGCAGTAAATAATCAAAGACCTTTTTGCGAATGTGCGAAACAATAGCACAGCCAAACAGGAACTAATTAGCCATTTTCTCCAGGCTTTCTCTTCACTGACACCACACAGATAAAAGTGACTTTGGAAGGCTTCTGAGTCGTGTCTTTGACCATGCAGACATTGTCAACATAATTTAATGACTTACTCATTGGTCACACAAAGGGCTTGCTTATTGATGTCTCTATTTTATATGCCTTTGATTTGGTTTTTCGCTTTGTGAGACTTTGGCAGTTATGCCCCGCAGTTGGAAATAGCTAATGAGGAGATTTGTTTGCGCCTGCTGCTTTTTTTTACCACCCCATCACTGCCAGACATTCTTGTTCGCCTCATCTTTCTCAGCTCACATAATGTTCCCTTCAGGAGACCCTAAAACTGTGCCACACAATCTGCACAGAGGTGATCTTCTCTGTCTGCGCCTCTTCCAGCTGAGACTGTAATTAACTTGCACTGATTGAGCCATCAAGCCCACTCGACGTGTGCTCCCGCTCATTTAAATCCCACTGACGAAGCAACGTGAAATTCAAGGCGTGCCGCTGTTTGCTTGATGATGGTTTACTTCTTCCTTTCTTTCAAGTCCTACGGTGTTTTTATTTCATACGATTGTGCGTAAATTCCACCGAAAGTGACTGAGAAAGACGACAGGGGCTTGTCTGAAACTCGACCAACAACCAATCACATCAATCTCCCGCCCCGGACACACAAGCACGCAGTTTGATTGGCTAGAGCTTGTACTGGTATATGATTTGATTCCGCCGAAGCTTCAAAAGTTGAACATTGCTCAACTTTTGAAGCGAGCAACGCGAGCAAAGAAAAGCAACGCTCCGACAATGCAGTTCGGCAAAGCGTGACATCACCCCATTCAAAGTGAATGGGCAGAAGCATTGAAGCTTCAACGCACGCTGCTGTGGACGGGCCGTAAGAGAGGCATTTATTTTTAATGGGAGATTATACTGTCTGAGATGTCCACTTTGTTTTATTTAAATATTAGAAATCACATATGCGATCATTCACAGAAGGGACTAGCATAACTGGACTTTACTAAAAATGTCTCATGTGGTGATATCAACATTATGACCTGATGCTAAAGAAAAAAAGTCTTCAATTCAATGAACACACAGCCATCTGCAGTTGAAGAATGTGGGAAAGAACTATGAATTACTTGGTATTCAAG
>NC_047518.2:35129592-35139592 GCF_902827115.2 Pseudochaenichthys georgianus
CATAACCTGCGTACCAGTTATGTGCACCCCTGTACAACAGCAAATATTCATCGGGACTTCCTGCAACAACACCACGCCGTTATCTTGATTCTGATTGGCCAGAAGACATTATCAAAGATGTTCTATTGAGAAGACGATCACTACGTGACAAAAGTTTTCAAAACCGTGGCTACTGAAATCAATCTTACTAACTGTGCAATTTACTCCGCGCGAGTTGGCAGACTTTATTTTGCTTACTTTAACATAATTTTTCATGATGGGGCTAAGCCATTTCTTGGTATGGGTGTAGCCTACCCCAGCCATACCCTGGCGCTGCCACTGGTGGCACGTATGGGGCGGGCCATTCTGCACATGTGTTAAATGCGTTAAATATTTTAACGCAATTAATTCAAAAAATTAATTACCGCCGTTAACGTGATACTTTTGACAGCACTAGTTATTATGTATGACACCTCTATTATTAGGTTTTACCTTAACTTGTCCTTGGGCAGACACACACACTGCTAATATTGGGTATTTTATTGGGTTCGGGATTCCTATGGATGACTGCCTAGGAGAGAGCGCAGAGAAGCGTGTAAGACTGTGACTCCGCCTCCTGGTCTCAACTCCAGTTTGTCATGGATTAAGTCCACAAAGCCCTGAAATGTTTGCCGAAATGAAATTTGCACCTTCCAAAGTAGGATGAATGCCGTCTCTCTTAATCAGACCAGGTTTTCCCCAGAAGGCTGTCCAATTATTTACGAAGCCCACATTGTTTGCTGGGCACCACCAAGACAACCAGCGCTGAAATGATGACATGCGGCTATACATGTCATCACGTAACAGGATGTATGATTACCTAGAAGAGCAACAGGACTGTTTTAGGTATTTGATAGCTATGTGATTAACATGATGATTCAGCCTCTAAGCCATAGAGGCTGAATCATCATGTTAATCACACAGCTAGAAGATTACAGAGAAAATCAGCGACATAAAACGCTACGTGGGTCATAAGAAGTAAACGGTTACGTCATGACGCAAACGATGACGCAATGACGCAATAATTCACCTTTGAACCTAATTCACCTTTGAACCTGCACCTGTAGCAATGAGTGGACCAAAGAAAAGAAAAGTCGACAATGTTAATGAGGAGTGGACAGCTAAATATTTTTTCACCGAAGTACGATATAAGGCTGTATGTCTTATTTGCCAAGAAACCGTTGCAGTTTTCAAAGAATACAATATCAGCTGCCACTTTTTCACCATCTTCTACTGGCCCGGCCCGTCTGTCAAATTTTAAAACTCACAGTGGCCCCCGAGCCAAAATGTTTGCCCACCCCTGCTCTAAGGAGATAGACATATGACAAGCATGATCATTTCTGACATGGAGCTAATCTGAACTAAACATTGTATACTGCTTTGAACCGGTATTCCTCCATCTTGTGACTGTGTAAACCCTCTCTTGTATATAAGTATGTGAAGGACACTGTTCTGGCACCTATAGTTGTCCCATATGCTCTGTATGTGATGACTACTTCCATTCTTGCAAGGATAATAAATACATGTATCCTGATATTGAAACTCAAGCCGGTGACGAGTGATATTTTTCTATCACATAGAGAAGCCCTGCATGAGGCGAATACTACTGTAAGCATTACACTCTCGGTCAAACCTACACAGCAATATACACACTCTGCATGCTCTCCATGTATCTGTACATCATCAATCTGATAGTTACAACCGCATAATTGCTTCAAAATTGAGGATGAAGTCCAATGCTACAGAGAGCGCTCCAACATGACTGAGGAGCTTAGCAGCGTTGCATTATCTTAGTTAAACATCTGCAATTAGCAAGCCACACTGTTCCACTTTTCATTAACCCCTAAAACACCTCAGGCGTCTACTTCCAAACTCTCAGTACTGACGTGGAAGTTTGTTTTTCTCTAAAGTTTGATTTCCACGAAGACTCCATGCAGGGGTTGAGGCAGGGGGGGGGGGGCACTGTGGAGTCAGTCTCCAGCTCCAGGTCTGGGTGAACTTCTTTGTCTTGCAGAATGAGGCAAAAAAAAAAGATCAATACTGTGTGTAGCTCATGTTGTGCCCTGCTTTGAGTTGTGTCGTCTTCACATAGCAGCGGTCCCATCTGCAGAGCACACTGATGGTGGTGAAATCCTCCCTGTGATGGAGGACTTAAACGAGACAGAGCTCTCCCAAAAGGCCTGGGAGGGACTCTGTCAAAGCCCTCTTGTGATGTTCTTAAGGCTTGGAGAACCAAAAAGGATTTCAACTGGTATTTATTTAGTATTCTAAAAATACATTAAAGGGGATGTCTTCTGTTATTTTGTGTGGTTCTTATGTCATTCCAAAATATGTTTTTACAAATGTTTCGATCTCTTTGGCAAAAACATAAGTTGATTGTCACAGCAGGAAATTGTTTGATGTTTTATTGTTATGTTATTATTCACTTGGGAGATATTTTTGTATTATTTAATTACACATCCTTTCAGCATCTGGGCATCCTGGTGAAGTGGCTCAGGAGGGTTAATACTCAGAATAAAATGATGCAAGTATAACTTTGATATTGCATTATTATTGCGATTGGTGAACTGAAATGACTGTTCTAGCTCATGAACATATTTTCAGGCGATAAACATGTTTTCTCCTCACGGGTACAATGCTGATCAAATTAAATAAAAACAAGAAAATGTTGGTGCCAATCAGAGATGGGGTCGTTACTAAAAAAAAGTAATATATTACATATTACTTTTAAAAAAAGTAATATATTACACTACTTCGTTACTCTCTACATAAATTAACTCGTTACTTTACTCGCAGGGCCGGCCCGCCCCTCCCTGCAGGCAGATCACGCAGACTGCTAAAGTTTCAAATGTTCTCTTTCCATTGTCATAAGACTGATCCAGATCCTGAATGTTTTCCTATCTGACCATGGCTGTCCTCTGTCTCCTGCTATCTGTATATTTTGCTCACGCTGTTGCGTCGGCGTGTTCTCCTGCGTGTTGGCCATGTGTAGCCATGTGGAACCAGACACCGCAAAGACTTCAGCCGAGCACGTACGAACTGCGCATGCGTGAGTGGCAATAACTCTCCTTACCAGCAGGCGGCGGTAGTGTGTATTCATCATTCAAAACAGGCAACAACCGGAAAACAGAGAAGAAGAACAGACTACGTGATATAAACAAACAACAAATAGCTGTGCGGTAGCTTCACATTAGCATGTGTTCTTTGCAGGTGTTTGTTGTGGTTTGATTATGACTGATTTTAGTAAGTAACGAAGTAACGTGTGTCGGGGCAATGTTAGTAACTGTAGTGTGATTACTGAATTATAAAAGTAGCGCGTTACACTACTCCGTTACCGACAAAAGTAATATTATTACAGTAACTTTGTACAGAGTACACCCAACTCTGGTGCCAATAGAGAACCGCAGTGACACGTCCTAAAACCCGGATGTAAACTTCTTCCGGTTCCTTCGTCAAAAACGCAATGCAATTTCTCCATAGGATTTTGGAAAATAGCTCGAAATAAGGTCTGTGGTTGACACACATTTAAGAGAAGGATCACGTTTTGTTCAGCCGGATAATCTCCACATGTCTCTCCTACTTTTATAATTTTTGAATCATAAATCTAGTCGCCAAAAGCGAAATGCTAACGTTATGCTATAAACGAACTACAAGCCAGTACAGCAGCGTCGCACGACTTCAACGTCACGCCAACTTAAGATCGTTTCAACTGACTTGCACTGAAACTGCACTTTGAACACTTTAAATATATTAACATTTTAAACTGTATACCCCGTTTATCTAGGCCCTTTTTGTTTTATGTATAGGCTACATGTCACACTGTGGGAAACGATATTTCTGGATGTATAACACATGTAGAATTTGTTTACAATAAAGCTGACTTTGACTTCCGCGTGCTTGCATATTTTAACAAAGCTTTTCATTTTAGCCACACTGAATTTAACTAGATGTCATGGCTGTGTCAATTACCAGTCTGATATCGTTTTACAAAGATGACAAGAAGAATGGAGATAGAGGAGAGAACCACTACAAGTCAGGACACGGGCAGCCTAGATGAAGGTGTGCTTACCGGTGTTGTCAGGGCTAGCATGAGGGACAAGGTTTATAGAGTGTCGGTGAGTAGTTATAGCAAGAGTACCGTTAACCTAGAGTTAATTTATTCACATTAATTCCCATCAACAAATCCATTTTATGTGTCACATGAAATCTTTATTAGGCAAGGCAAGTTTATTTATATAGCACTTTTCAACACATGGCAATTCAAAGTGCTTTACAAAAAATGAAAGACATTAAGAAATGGCATTTAAAATCAGTCATTAAAAAGCAAAGCTAATAAAATAAACATTAAAAGAAAAAATACATGGATAAAAGTTACAGTGCAGTCTAAGATGTGAATATATCAATTAAAGGCAGCGGCAAAAAGAAAAGTCTTCTTGCTGGATTTAAAAGTAGTCAGCGTTGCAGCGGACCTGCAGGTTTCTGGGAGTTTGTTCCAGATGTTTGGAGCATAATAACTGAATGCTGCTTTACCATGTTTAGTTCTGACTCTGGGGACAGAAAGCTGACCAGTCCCTGAAGACCTGAGAGATTGGGATGGTTAATCATTTAGCAGGAGGTCAGAAATGTATTTTGGGCCTAAACCATTCAGTGCTTTATAAACCAGCAGCAGTATTTTGAAATCTATTCTTTGACACACAGGAAGCCAGTGTAAAGACTTCAGAACAGGAGTGATGTGATCCACTTTCTTAGTGTTAGTGAGGACTGCAGCTTCCTAATAGATGTTTTAGTGAGACCTGTGATGACACCATTGCAGTAGTCCAGTCTACTGAAGATAACGGGACAAGTTTTTCCAAATCCTGCTGTGACATTAGTCTTTTAATCCTAGATATGTTCTTTAGGTGATAGGCTGATTTAGTAACTGTTTTAATGTGACTGTTGAAACTCAGGTCAGAGTCCATGACTACACCTAGATTTCTGGCTTTATCTGTTGGTTTGAACATTGCAGACTGAGGCTCAGCGCTAACTTTTATACGTTCCACCTTGGCTCCAAAAACCATTACCTCAGTTTTATCTTTGTTTAATTGGAGAAAGTTCTGACACATCCAGTCATTGATTTGTTCAATGCACTTACTCAGTGTTTGAAATGGAGCATAGTCTCCTGGTGAAATGGTTAGGTAAATGTGTGTGTCATCTGCATAGCTATGCTAACTTATTTTGTTGTTCTTCATTATCTGAGCCAATGGTAGCATGTAGACGTTAAAGAGAAGAGGCCCCAAGATTACACATTTTACACACCAGAAAACACAGAAATATCCATGAAATAAACATACAGTAGGCTATAATTGGGAAGGCATTATAAATGTAAATATATTTTAAATAATAAAACAATCCCACCACCACAGGTATCTACAGGAGAAGAGGGAATTCTCTCCACAAAATGTGAATGCCCATGTGGAGAATGGAAATGCAGTCATGCGGCTGCATTAGCCATCTTTGCCATCCACACTTTCAGCTGCACTGACACCCCCTGTCAGTGGAAGAAGCCAAAGGCAGCTAAACGTACGCATTCAGTGGAGGAGCTATTTCCTCCAACCAATAACTCATTCAACCCGCTGACAAGAGAGCCCACCTCCGAAGATCGTGACTGGCTGAGGGACAGACTCGGGGGCAGGTTCTCAGGAATGTCTTGGCTTCTCTCCCCCGAGCCAGAAGAGGAACACTACAGCTTGGAAACACTTACTGTTCCTAAAATTCTCAAATCTGTTGGGCATCAGGGACCTGAGGCAATTGTGGCAAGCATGGCATTGTCTGAGGAGCAACAGAGGGCAATTCAGGTGGCTACACTGGTCAGCGAACCAACCCAAACTGGCATTTGTTCAGGAAAGGAAGGTTGACTGCCAGCAACGTTGGAGCTGTCCTGAGGTCAAAGCGTGTGACTGCTTCCCTTATTGCCAGGGTGCTAGGGCAACAACAGGCCCTTGGTGGTGTTTTGTCTGTACAGTGGGGGACTATGAATGAATGTGAGGGCGTCAGGGCATTCACCACTGCAACCCAGATGCAGGTCCATGAGTCAGGTTTGTGGCTCTCCCAATCAGGAGTGTTGGGGGCATCTCCAGATGGTCTGGAAGGGTCTCCCGCTGTGCTGGAGGTAAAGTGTCCCTACGGAGCCAGGGAAATGACAATTAGTGAAGCATTGCAAGTCAAGGGCTTCTGTGTCAGTAAGGAAGAGAAACATTCAGCCTGCGTGAGGAGCATCCTTACTGGCACCAAGTGCAAGGTCAGCTTCACCCCACTGCAAGAAAGAAGAAGAAATTGTGAATCGTTTTTAATTTACATTTACTCGCCTTTGCAATGTTGTGGTTGTTAGAGTGTTACCCCCTAAACGCACCAGGAGCGTCTGCGCCGCGTTACGTTGCGGCTGCGCCACGCTGCGACCTCCTCCTGCGACCTAACACACCAGGCGCGTTTCAAAACGTTGCGGAAGCGGAGCGTCGTGTGTGCAGCCTCGCAGTTCTTAATTAACTTTAAAACATTAATATGTAGTTGTTACCTTCCACTCCACAAACTGCAGCGACTAAAAACCAGGCCTTGTCCTTTCTGATGTTGTCCTTGTAAAAAGCATTGGTTACATCGTATACAATGGTGTGTTTCTCCACTTCCATTATGAACTCCTCGTCGTCCATTGTGCGTATCGTAGTGGAGGTGTTGTGATGAAGGAGGGGGGTCTGCTAAATTAGTATATACGCGGGATGGGCCTGGCCCGGATGCTCACCTTTCCACTTCCTGCGAGGGGGGGGCTGCCTGTCCGACCTTACGGCTGCGCCGCGGCAAAAATAGGATTCATCCTAATTTTAGAGAAGCGCTGCGCCGAGCCGCTTCTGGGACGCGTCTGAGACGTAACGCGGCGCGTGTGGTGGAATAGCACCCATTGACTAGAGTGGCCGCGATCCTTACGACCGCCGCGGCGCAGCCGTAACGCGGCGCAGCGCAGACGCTCCTGGTGCGTTTAGGGGGTTAGGCTTCCTGTCAGCTCGTCTGTTGGGAAGATATAAAATATTAGTTTCATGGAAGTCACATCGTCACAAATAAGAGCATTAAGACATACAGTACATAGGCTAAAACATAACATCTAAAGATATAACCTTGCACTTTGTCTCGTGAACATTTTCACTATTTTGACATTTTTATAGATCAAAATTGAACTAAAGAAATAAAGGTAGATTAATCCATATTGAAAATAGGTGTCAGCTGCTACACTAATTATAATAGTTATATTTCTTTATTAATTAAGATATTACTGTATTGATCCCAATTGGGGAAATGTTTGTGTTGCAGCAGCATAACAAGAAAAACAAAATATAAGTTATTATATATACAAAAGTATGTTAGGGATGGAATATTAAATTGAATATAAATGTAAAATGTACATGTGATGTTACGTCCAAGAGAAGCTATGGAGCAGAGAGTTCTCTGCCAGCCAGAGGTGATTTGTTATTAGTTCAATATGTCAAACTGATTTCCCTGACTACAATCTTTAGTTACATGGTGAAACGTTATGCTGCTTGTACTAATTAGACTTATCATATAAGCCACACAGGTTTTAATAGGATGTATTCATTATCTTTACTTATTTTGCGGTCTTTTCAGCAGTGCCATCTCTAAAACGGCGATACACTACCCATCATTTACATTTCACCGTGACATGGACAACAATGTAACGTCAGCTTACCTCATGGCACGAATCCAGACTCTCCTTTGGAAAACATTGGCCGGGAAACGATAGAACGAGCACGTTTCATGCGAAGACCTGTGGCTGCAACCCGGAGCAAAGCAACAAACCATTGCGTAGCTAACTAGTAGCGCTAGCTTTAGCTAACGTTAGCCAATGAAACGAACTGCCGAGTAAAATTGGAAAACACTGGCAATTAATTGTTCTATAATTTATAAAACTACGGTGTTAAAAATGACCATTTCAAAAATAGAGATTCTAATGGTAAGATATAGATATACAGACACTAAAGAGACTACAGATAGGCTACTAAAGATAGGCAGGTACTTGCTTTCAAGCAGAACACAGGGGAAAACAAACTTAGCGGGAGTGTTTACGTGTGTAGGCGTAATGACGTACAACGGACTCGACCATTTCTGTAGTCCTATTCAGCCACTCGGTAACAACCATCGTTTTTCAGACACGTAAACTCTTCACAAATCACCAGTGGGGTCACTGCTGATGTATCTACTGTCGTAGAACAAAACGTGATTTATCTCTTAAATTTGTGTCAACCACAGACCTTATTTCGAGCTATTTTCCAAAACCCTATGGAGAAAATACATTGCTTTTTTGACGAAGGAACCGGAAGTGCTAAAAATGCTAACTTACTTCCGGGTTTTAGGACGCGTCACTGCGGTTCTCTATACAAAGGAACTAAATCCCCTCTCCAATGTTAAACAGAGGGGAGCTTTGACATGCTTTTAATCAAATTATAGACCATCTGGTGCTGCCTTCTAATTTATTTATGCTGATGCTAGAATACATTTGATCATTGGTTTTATCGGATATCAACTCATTTTAATGACCGATTCTTTAAAGTCCATCCAAAACATAATTACAGGACTCAGTGGAAAGGGAAAGGAGGAACACAACACACTCTTGTGTAAAGAACAGGAGAGCCAATACAGAAAACCCTCATCTTAACTTGCTGGTAATTCCCCCAAGTGTCCATATCTAAGAGGACACTATAAGGCACCTATCTTTGATGCATTCAGACACTATTTCTAAAAGGTTGATGCAACTCGCCCTTTGTATTTTTTTTGTATTTGTTCTCATGAGAAGCGTTCTGCTTCTTTGAGCCATGGAGAAACTGAGCACACGTATGCAGTAAATAATCAAAGACCTTTTTGCGAATGTGCGAAACAATAGCACAGCCAAACAGGAACTAATTAGCCATTTTCTCCAGGCTTTCTCTTCACTGACACCACACAGATAAAAGTGACTTTGGAAGGCTTCTGAGTCGTGTCTTTGACCATGCAGACATTGTCAACATAATTTAATGACTTACTCATTGGTCACACAAAGGGCTTGCTTATTGATGTCTCTATTTTATATGCCTTTGATTTGGTTTTTCGCTTTGTGAGACTTTGGCAGTTATGCCCCGCAGTTGGAAATAGCTAATGAGGAGATTTGTTTGCGCCTGCTGCTTTTTTTTACCACCCCATCACTGCCAGACATTCTTGTTCGCCTCATCTTTCTCAGCTCACATAATGTTCCCTTCAGGAGACCCTAAAACTGTGCCACACAATCTGCACAGAGGTGATCTTCTCTGTCTGCGCCTCTTCCAGCTGAGACTGTAATTAACTTGCACTGATTGAGCCATCAAGCCCACTCGACGTGTGCTCCCGCTCATTTAAATCCCACTGACGAAGCAACGTGAAATTCAAGGCGTGCCGCTGTTTGCTTGATGATGGTTTACTTCTTCCTTTCTTTCAAGTCCTACGGTGTTTTTATTTCATACGATTGTGCGTAAATTCCACCGAAAGTGACTGAGAAAGACGACAGGGGCTTGTCTGAAACTCGACCAACAACCAATCACATCAATCTCCCGCCCCGGACACACAAGCACGCAGTTTGATTGGCTAGAGCTTGTACTGGTATATGATTTGATTCCGCCGAAGCTTCAAAAGTTGAACATTGCTCAACTTTTGAAGCGAGCAACGCGAGCAAAGAAAAGCAACGCTCCGACAATGCAGTTCGGCAAAGCGTGACATCACCCCATTCAAAGTGAATGGGCAGAAGCATTGAAGCTTCAACGCACGCTGCTGTGGACGGGCCGTAAGAGAGGCATTTATTTTTAATGGGAGATTATACTGTCTGAGATGTCCACTTTGTTTTATTTAAATATTAGAAATCACATATGCGATCATTCACAGAAGGGACTAGCATAACTGGACTTTACTAAAAATGTCTCATGTGGCTGATATCAAC